>NW_006921619.1:11450867-11457371 GCF_000298275.1 Orycteropus afer afer | reverse complement strand
CAGCCACTCCTCGGAAGGAAGGTTGGGCAATCCTACTTCCGTAGTGATACTGCCTCGGAAACCCAAGGAGGGGTCGCTATGAGTCAGGGCTGACTCGACAGCACATAACAACAACAACAACAACAATCTCAAACTTAGAGAAATCCCTAACCTCGCTGTTGGAGGTTGTGTTGCAAAACAGCCGAGGGTTAGATCTCTTACTTCTCCAAAAGGGGGGGCTGTGCGTAGTGCTGAAAGAATGCTGCTTCTATGCCGACCACACGGGCATGGTCCGGGAGTCCATGGCCAAGGTACGAGAAGGACTTGCCCTAAGAAAATGGGAACGTGAAGCTCAGGAAGGATGGTTCGAGTCTTGGTTTAATAGCTCCCCGTGGTTAACTACTTTAATATCTACTCTCTTAGGGCCCTTCATAGTCCTTATAATCATATTAACTTTTGGTCCCTGCATTATAAATAAGCTTATATCTTTTGTAAAAGATCAGGTTAATACTGTACAACTTATGGTTCTGAGGCAGCAATATCAGCCTTTACCTCCTGCAATACAACAGGATGATTCCTCATGTATATAACAAGAAAAGGGGGAAATGTGAGTCAATCTGAAGCCAGAGTTCTAGTAGCCTCCAGGAAAATCTTTAACCAGAAACCTTTTAGTGTCAGCAATACTAACAGGACTTTTGGAATTCTAAACACTCCTTAGGGCCTTTATCTTCCCTCCAGTCTCAGCAGGTATCAAGGAACTTCCTCTGAACTCAGCATGCATCACAAAAGCCATCTGGATTCAGCATGTATCAGAGATTTGTTGGGCTCCTGAAAGTCTCCCACATACCTGAGCCTCGCATCCTCCTTAGATAATATTTTCCTAAGTGAACTTTGGAGCTGGGGGGGTTTCTTTACATCCCCCAACATCTTAGATCACTGCCCTAAATCCCTTAGAAACAACCAACCATCTGTACCCTCTTGCCCTGGTGCTGCCCCTCCGCATATTATTCCATAAATTTGTGAGAATACCGGGGCACGGGGTCTTTTGCTCAAGCCACTGATCTGGTAAGGGCAAAGACCCTAACTTAAGTTAGCTAATAAACCCTCCTATTGCTTTTGCATTGTCGTGTGTTGGCATATTTCTCTCGCCGAGGAACTCCTTCATAACCTGGGCACAACAGGCCATGGACATCTTTGGGAGCCTTTATTAAGCTTATCAAGGAATACTTTTGACCCTCAGTTCTTGTCAAGATATGACCTAATGAATGAGTGAATAAATGAATGAGGATCTTGTAGTGAGTCAACAGATATTTATTAAGTGTCCTTTATGTGTTGGGTGATATTTTAGACTATCTTCAGAAAAGATCCAGGAAATTAGTACTTATTATAAGAATGTGACCCTGTTTGGTCTTAAACCAAATTCTCTGTCATATTAAAATAGCAGCCAGTTAATTAATCTCTTATCATTAACAATCCAGAGAAGAGAAGAAAGCCTGTTTTCATCATTCTACCAACTAATAAATTATCTGGTAATAATAAAGGAAGATAGAACAACACAAATACAGCCCCACGTGAACCACCGATTCTGACCAGAGCAGTCTTTTGGTGGTGGTGTGAGAGAGGATTTGAAAGTGCTGTCAGGAGAGGACCTTCTGGGTGAAGACCTCACCTGCCTTTCCCAGGTAAGAGGTAATCTTCTGGATTCAGTTGTCATACTTTCATAAGTCTCAGGCTGTGGGCTGGGCTCAGATATTTGGGTTCCAGCAATGGCATGGCTGAACTCTGACCCCATATGAGCTCTTGCTCCAGCTGAATTGTTCCTGGCTTGGTTTTGGACAAACAAGTCACCGATGGGGGGAGGCAAGAAACTCCCAGTGAATAGTGGAGATTTGGGTGGCTCTGTCACAAAGCTTTGTGAGCCCTGTTTACAGAAGCCCAGAATGCATGCCTCACAGTTGTCTGTATCATGGGACATTTTCAGAGGCACTTCTGTGGCCACTGGAATCTCTGGAACCATCCTGATGCCTTCTCTATAGAATCTTTCCAGAATACGCTGTACCAAATTGTTCAGAATCATCCTAGTGCTCTAGAAGAGAACTCAGGCTTCTCAAATTGGGACTGGTAACATTTCTTACACCTCTGAGCAAAGATCCGCATTAGCACCTGTCCCTGGGACATCCAATGTTCCCAGTGCATGTGGCAGAGGACCTGTACTTTGGCAGAAGCCCATCTTCGCTGACATGAAGAACACTGGAACCTATAGACAGAAGGAAGAAACCATTATATGCAATCTCGATTGTTGACCAGAAGGAAAATGGGCCTGGCCTCCATCTCTAAAATCCCTGTGAATTTGAAAAAGTTCGTGATTCTGTTGCTTGGAATGGTCTAATAATGACAAACAAGAGTGAAAAGGATTGTGTTTCTGATAAAGCTTTTTCCTGTGACCTGCTGAGCTTCTACACATAAGTAATCATCAAGTGTGCCTCTTTGCCAATAAAAATCTCTGCTTGCCTCAGAGGGAAGACTATCCACTATATGCCAGTGAAATTTGTTCCTCATAATAATCACAGCAAACTCTCATAAAGTATCTCCTGTGAGGCAGATACTGTAATTAATATTTTGTAATGTTATTCTGTTTTCTCTTTAAAGTAAACCTATGCTTACAATATAAACCTTGAATAATTTTCCTTTTATTAATTGAGGCTTAGAGAAGATCTTCTGATGCTACTGAGCCCAATGTCCAGATAAAGAAACTGAATCATACAGGGATTAAAACATTGCTTAAAGCCAAAGTGGTGGAGGCAGTTTCTAATATAAAGCCTTTTGACACCAACCTTGCTTATCTACTCTACAACATCACCTCTTATGAGCAGCATGACTAGTTTTGCACCTAGAGGAAAAGACTAGGACCTGAAGGCATAATACTTGGTTGGAGACTCAAATTTATAGTGTGCATCAAGGGACCTTCTCTAAGCCTAAATTCATAAAAGGAAAACTATTTTAGAGCTATATTGTCAGTATTAAATAAGAAATATGAAAATGTTTTGTAAACTACAAAATGCTTTTCAAAAGATGGTTGATATTGGGGAAGGAGACAACATGGCATCTTAGTGACACATTCCACCCCATCCCTCTAAACAGAGGCCAAAAAAAAAAAAAAAAAAATGAAACAGATACAGATGATAGTTCTGGAATTCTGAGCATCAAATAAGGAGATAATTAATTGGATTAAAGACCAATTAGAAAGGGAGGCAGAACAAAAACAGTAAGGAGAGAGAGCAGAGACCTGATGCAGTGTTGCCATTTTATGACACAGAAGGCAGCATATATAGGTGAGGAGAAGCCAATTTCATGGGATCCCCACTGACACAGAAGCACAGTATGAACAGATCTGGAGTGAAACAAAGTGGGCAGAATATGAACTGGATCTGGGAGAAGAAAGTGCAGGGAAACAGACTAAGAATTCTGGTGGCACAGGGATCCACAGAGCAAGGAGGAAGTCATAAATGGGGATGAAATAACTCACTGGTAGTGAGCCTTAGTCATTTGAGTTGAGGGCACATTGAGATGGGAAGGACTATGGATGGTGATTGGAGATACTGGATTTCAGGTGGCAAGCCCCTTGATTTAGTCCAGCCAGGAACTGGATTTTCTGGTTACCTAGTGCTGCTTTAAAAAAATATACCACAAGTGGGATGACTTGAACAAACAAGAGTGTATTCTCTTAGTTCTCTCTTAGTTCTGAGGCTTTAAGTCCAAGTTCAAAGTTCCAGGCTCTAGGAACTGTGTGAAAGCCCCTCAACTTTGGCTTCAGCTCTGCCTCTTGCTCCTAGCCCACTGAAGCTAGAGGCATCTCTTCACTCAGCCAGCTACTGGCTGCTGAGGCTAACAAGCCCAAGGTTGACAAATAAAATGACATGGTCCTGATGTTATCAAACCATATGGCAGGCCATTAATTTAAGTCCATTGAAAGTCCCAAGGTCAGCAGAACATGGCAGGATGCTGAACAATGGCATAGCTACATGCAGGGTTTAAGCATGCCATAAGCTGGAGACCATTCCCAAAGCTGTTTCTTACATACAGGAAGCAGACCACATACCCAAACGCAGCTACTCAGCTGCTCATAGTAGATTCCACCATGGAGCTGATTACCAGTCTCATGATGGGGAATACTACATCCAGCTGCCCAGCCACTCAACCAGGCCTAGCCAAGTTGACACACAGACTTAACCACCACACTGGATAATCAGCTGTGCTTGCCAAGAAGTGCAGCAGGCCCACACTGGTGAATAGCTACCAGAGACATGCATTCTCCCATTTTCCCCACCACACTTTCCCAGTGACCAGGGGTGAGATCTCTCCACCCCCACTAATCCAGTGGCTAGGGACACCCCTGCCACCTTCCACCCACCCAATTTACTCAGACTGCCTCACCCAACCAGGAGCTACCTCCCACACTGTGTCTCCAGCAGACCAAGCCACACACCTACAAATCACATTCTGCACACCCAGTGCTGAGATCTGTGGGTGGCCTCTGCTGTTGGAGATGAGCACAGACACTGACCACACTCTAAGCTTCTGCAGCATCCATGAGCATCACTCCCACAAATCTTGCAACAGCCCCTTCCACCACTGAGGCCAGTGTCATGAGTCCCAGCAGATAGGGCTATGTGACCTCTGGCTTAGAAGTATGGGCACATGACCCATTTTTTTCTCTTTTATTTTTTCCACTTCTTTTTTACCCATTATTTTCTTCTCCTCTTTTTTTTTTCCCCCCCTCTCCCTCTTCCATATCCTATGGTAGGAAGATATTGCCCTTACTTGTCAGCCATACCTACCACACCTACCAACTACCACTCCACCCAGTGGGTGAGTACCTCCACCAGGTCCTGCACCACTAGAACAGTGACAGACAATGGATACACCTGATCAGCCTGCCTACAGCTGCTCTTTACAACCAGCAAAAGGAGACCTGTGAGCACACTACCACTAGTTATTTCACCCACCTGGAGAGAGGTGGGGGATGCCTCAGTGCTGCCAAACTAGTGATCAAAGTATTATGTCTACCCCACCCACCAGGTATATCAAAACAAAGCAGAACAAAAAAGTAGGTGAAAAACAACAATGAATAAATACAAGAACTCCAAAACATCTTCCAGATAACAGACAACTTCAAATTATGCAAAGAAACAGAGCAAAATGGTGCAAGCAAGTGACCCCAAAGGAAACTAGAAACAAATAAAACACAATACCCTAGAGGAACTCAGGAAAACAAGACAAGAGCAAAATGACTAAATAAATGAATAGAGCCAATTAGAAACCATAAAAAAACAATAATTGGAAATTCAGAAGATGAACACTAACATTTCAGAGATAGGGAACACATTGGAGGGAAGAAATAGTAGAATTTAGTCAATTGTAGAATGGATCAATGAATTAGAAGACAAATCCATTGACATCAATTTATATATGGAAAAATCCAAAAAAAAGAGTGAAAGAAAATGAAGAAAGCCTAAGAATTATGTGAGACATGCTCAAGAGGAAATATTTACATGTGATCGGAATTCCATAATGGGAGGAGGCAAAGTACATGTGCACACATGCATACATAACACACAGACATAAAGGGAAAGAGAGATATTATCAAAGATTTGTTACCAGAAAATTTTCCTAGTATCATGAAAGATGAAAAAATATCCTTCCAAGAAGCTCACTGACCCTATACACGATAGACTTGAAAAGAAATTCACCAAGACAAATCTTAATCAAACTTTCCAAAACCAAAAGCAAAGAAAGAATCTTGAGAGAAGCTCAGAAAAGATGTAATGTTACCTACAAAGAGGAACCAATAAGACTAAACTCTGATTTCTCAGCAGAAACCATGCAGGCAGACAAGAAGACAATGGGAAGACATCTATAAAACACTGAAAGAAAACAACTCCCAACCAAGAATTATACATCCACTAAAACCATCCCTCAAATATGATGGCAAAATTAGGACATTTACAGATAAACAAAAATTAAGAGAATTTGTAAAAACCAGACCAATATTACAAGAAATGCTAACAGGAGTCCTTCAGACAGAGAACAAACAATATCAGGCAACAACTTGAGATTAAGACACATGCAATGTCACCTGGAAACAAACCTAAAAAAAGAATTCTAAAAAATAAAATAAAATTGTAATAAATAAACTTACAAGACTGATGTTAGAGAACCAGAGGTGTCAAACTATAAATGACAACAACTACAAAGCAAAAAGAGAGAATAAATGGTATAATTACAAAACTTCCAAATGGAGAGGAAGTGAAGTTGATATCTAGATAGAACAGACTGTTTTAAACTTCAAAAATATCCAAACTCATTGTCATCAAGTTGATTCCAACTCATAGTGACTCCCATTGGGTTTCCAAGGCTGTAAACCTTTATCGTGTGCTTACTCACTGATCTGCACTGAACACGTTCCCTTGTTACCCTACCGAGAGGGACCAGGTCTTCGGGAGCAAGGTAAGCACGGGCGTAGCA
>NW_006921619.1:11438770-11446412 GCF_000298275.1 Orycteropus afer afer | reverse complement strand
GTGCGGGATCGGGCAGTGTTTCGTTCTGCTGTGCATGGGGTCGCTATGAGTCGGAAACGACTCGACGGCACTTAACAACAACAACAACAACAAACCTTTATCGAAGCAGACTGCCCCATCTTTCTTCTTTGAGTTCAAACCACTGACCTTTTGATTAGCAGCCAAATGCTTTAACCACTACACCACCAAGGCTCCTTGTTTTAAACATAGGAAGATAAAAATAAATGACAAGGTAACTACAAAGAAAATTAATAAACCTTCTAAACTTATTTTTATTTAAAAAGAAGAAAATCATAAGGACATAGTAAATACAAAATCAACAACAAAGAAAATCTGATCATAAAATTAACTCAGTACAGAAAAATACATGAAACAATGAAATCATCAACACCACACACACACACACACACACAGAGGAATGACAGCAGTAAATTAATATCTTATGAATTTATGATATTATAAATTCATTACTTATATCAGATGTAAATGGATTAAATGAACCAGTAAAGAGAAAGAAAGTGACAGAATGGGTATGAAACCATGACTTACTAATATACTACCTACAAGAGACTCATCTTAGACACAAAGATAAAAATAAAAGGGTGGAAAAAATAAGCAAACAACAACCAAAAAAGAGAAGGAATGACAATATTAATTTTGAATAAAATAAATTTCAAGGACAAAAAACAGCATAAAGGACAAGGAAGGTCATTATATAATAATTAAAGGGTCAATCCAGGAAGAGAACATAACCATAATCAGTATCTATGCATCCAATGAAAGACCCCAAAATACATAAAACAAACCATCAGATTTGAAAATAGAAATAGACAATTCTACAATATTAGTAGGAGACCATAACACACCACTTTAGATGAAGGACAAAACAACTAGAAAGAAACTTAACACAGATAATAACAAAATCAACCAACTTGACCTCATAGACATATGCAGAACACTCCACCCAACGGTAGCACAATATACATTCTTTTTCAGTGCTCATGGTTCATTCTCCAGAATAGACCATATGTTAGGCTGCAAAGTATGCCTCAACAAATTTTAAAACATTGAAAATATAGAAAGTATCTTCTAGGATCACAATGCTATAAAAATGGAAATCAATAATTGGAAGATTAGGAAAAAAAATCAAATACATAGAACAGAATAACAGCCTACTTGAAACTACTGGGTAATAGAAGAAATAAAAAAAAAAAATTCCTTGAATCAAACGAAAATGAAAACACAACATAGCAAAATTTTGAGAACACAGCAAAAGCAGTCTTCAGAGGACAATTTATAGCACTAAATGTGCACAGAAAAACAGAAGAAAGAACCAATATCAACATCTTAACAAGTTCAACAATTAGAAAAAAAAAAGCAAAAGCCTATAACAAAGATTTGGAGAGACAAAACAACAACAACAACAACAAACAGAATGAATAAATAAGACTAAAACTTGGTTCATTGAAAAGATCAAGATTGACAGATGTAACTGGCAAAGGTAACAAAGGAAAAGAAAGAGAAGATGTGAATAAAATGAATAAGAAATGAAAAGGGTGATGTCACAATACAGCCAACCAAAATAAAAAGGATAATAAAAGAATACTAGGAGGAACTGTATTCCAAAAAATTTGAAAGCCTAGAAGAAATATTCAAATTTCTAGAAACACACAACCTACCTAAAGACTGAGGTAGAAAATTGAACAGTCCCTTAACAAAAAGAGAAATTGAACAGGTCATAAAAAAAGACTCCCATATGGCCCAGATGGCTTCATTAGAGAATTCTACCAGACATTCAGAGAAGAGCTGACATCCATTGCAATCAAACTATTCCACAACATAGTAAAGGATAGAATACTCCCAAATTCATTATGAAGCAATCTTAACCCTAATACCAATGTTAGGCAAACCAAACCAAACCAAACTCACTGCTGTCGAGTCAGAACAAGTCATAGCAACCTCTCCTTGGGTTTCAGAGGCGGTATCACTACAGAAGTAGATTGCCCAACCTTCCTTCCGAGGAGTGGCTGGTGGGTTCGAACCACCAGCCTTCTTGTTAGCAGTCAAGTGCCTTACGCACTATGCCTCTAAAAAAGAAAATTACAGACCTATCCCTCATGAATATGGGTGCAAAAATCCTAGCTCATAGAATCTAACACTATATTAAAAAAAATAATAAAAACATATCATGACCATGTGGGATTCATACTAGGTATGCAAAGATGGTTCACTATTACAAAAACAGTCATTGTCATTGTTATCCATCACATAAGTAAAATGCAGGGAAAGAATCACACGATCATATCAACAGATGCAGAAAAGGCATTTGATAAAATCAAACACCAATTTCTGATAAAAACTTTCACCAAAATAGGAATGGAAAGGAAATTCTCAACATAATTGAGGGCATATACTCAAAGCCAACAGCCAACATTATTATCAAGGGACAGGAACTGAAAGAAGATCCCTTGCAAAGAGGAACAGCACAAGAATGCCCTCGATAACCACTCCCATTTTACATTGTATTGGAAGTCCCAGCCAGAGAATTGGCAAGAAAGAGAAATAAAAGGCACCTAAATTGCTAAGGAAGAAGTAAAATTATCATTATTTATGGATATGATCCTATACATAGAAAATCACAGAAAGTTAGCAAAAAAAACTAGCAGAACTAATTGAAAGATTCAACAAAGTGTCAGGGTACAAGATCAATATACAAAAATCACTTGTATTCCTCTACATCAGCACAGAGAACTCTAAAGAAGAAACAAGCAAAACAATACCATTTAGAATAGCTATCATGAAGATAAAATACATAGGAATAAATCTAACCAGATACACAAAAACCCACTGCAATTGAGTTAATTCTGACTCATAGTGACCCAATAGGACAGAGTAGAACTGACCCATGGGGTTTCCAAAGTTGTAAATCGTTATGCAAACAGGCCCCATCAGTCTCCCATGAAGTGGCTGGTGGGTTTGAACCATCAACTTTTTGGTTAGCAGCACAGTGCTTTAGCCACAGCACCACATAGCAGTCCTAGATATATAAAAAATTTACACAAAGAAAACTACAAAATGTAACTACAAGAAAGCAAAAAAGATCTGCATGAATGGAAGAACATACTATGCTCATGGATAGGAAGACTGAACAATTTGAAAATGTCAGTACTACCAAAAGTGGGTTATAAATGTAATGCTATTCCAATCAAGATTCCATCAACATTCTTTAGGGAGATAAAAGAAAAAAAAATCAGTAATTTTATATGGAAAGCAAAGAGATCTTGGATAAGAAAAGCACTACTGAAGAAGAAGAAAATATGTCTCACACATTCTGATCTCAAAACCTACTATACAGCCACAGTAGTCAAAACAGTCTGGCACTAGTACAACAGACACATAGACCAACGGAGCAGAATTGTGAACCCAGAAAAAGATCTGTCCACCTATGGACAGCAGATTCAACAAACGGCTGAAATCCATTAAGTGGAGAAGAGTCTCTTTAACAAATAGTGCTGGCAAAACTGGATATCCATTTGCGGAAAAAACGAAACAAGATCCATACCTCACATCATATACAAAAACTAACTCAGGATGGATCAAAGATCTAAATGTAAAACCTAAAACTATAGAAATCATCAAAGGAAAATATGGGTCCTAATTTTGGTATAAATAGACTATAAACAAAATTAAAAAAAAGTCCAAACAGTAGATGATAAACTAGACAACCAAGACCTAAAATTTATGTACTTATGTTCATCAAAAGTCTTCTCCAAAAGGAGGTTCTGTTTCTAAGATGGTGGAGTAGGCTAATACACTATCCAGACCCTCTGTAGTAGTTAAGTTTGTGTGTCAACTTGGCTAGGCCTGAATGAGTGGCTTGGCAGTTGGATATAGTTATTCCCCATGGTAAGATTGGTTATTAACTCCATGGTGGAATATATTGGAGAAGCTGAGTAGCTGCTTTAGGGAGGTGGTCTGCTTCCCATATATAAGAAGCAACTTTGGGACTTGTCTCTAGCTTATGGCACACTTGAATCCTGCATGTAGTTGTGTCATTGTTCAGCAGCCTGCCGTGTTCTGCTGATCCTGGGATTTCCAATAGACTTGAATCAATGGCCTGGCATGTTGTTTGGTGATATTGGGACTGTGCCTTATTACTTGTCAACCTTGGGCTTGTTAACCTCAGCAACTAGTAGTAGCTGCCTGAGTGAAGAGATGCCTCTAGCTTCAGTGGGCCAGGAGCAAGAGGCAGAGCTGAAGCCCAAGTTCAAGGGGCTTTCACACAGCCCCTAAAGCCTGGCACTTTAAACTCATACTTCTAGCCTCCCAAACTATAAGAGAATTAACGCCTGTTTGTTTAAGCCGTCCCATTTGTGGTATATTCCTGTCAGAGTGGCACTAGGTGACGAGAACACCCTCTACAACAAAGACTTGAAAAAATAAGGGAAATTGTGACAGATGACAAACCTGAATTCCAAAGCGCCAAAGGAAAAGATAAACAAGTAGATAACATGTTGATGAGAGGAAGAGACTGAATGATTAAGTGACCAGAGATGTATGTCTTTCCCCCTTACTTTGTACAACATCCCAGTGATCAGAGATGTGGCACTCCTCACCCAGTAGCCAGTCAAACTCTCATCACAGCCAATGCTAGGCCGCTCTTTATATAGATAGATAGATAGATAGCTATAGATAGATAGATAGCTATAGATATAGATAGATAGATAGATATAGATAGATAGATATAGATAGATAGATACAGATAGATAGATAGATAGATAGATAGATATAGATATAGATATAGATATAGATATAGATATATAGATATATCTTTCTGCTTAGTTCTTCCATCCTTCCATCTTCACCTCCCCCACTGCCCACATGGTTAGCACTGCATGTCCCTTCACCTCCCTGGTCAAAAGTTCACTCTCTGGCAGGGTGAACCCTGTGTACTTGCACAGTCATGTTTGCTTACTGGCACTTTTGACAGTAGTGTGCTGATTTTTTTTCTTTCTTCCTTTTTCCCCTCTCAGTTCTTCCCTCTTCTCTTCCTTGTTTTCCTCATTTTTATCTTCTTTTGTTTCTTCCTCTTTATGCTATCTTTTAAAATTTTCTTTTCTCTTTCTTTTCATCCCTGCCTCCCCTCTGTGGTCAGCAGCATGTGGATGGCAGTGTGAAATCTCCCAGAGTTAGCCCTGCATTCCTGCTGCAGCTGTGCTTGGCAGCTATCACTTGCACTATTTTTTTCTCTTCTCTCTTTTCTATTTCTTTCTTCCCTTCTTCTCAGTTCTTCCCTCCCCCCCACTTTTCTTTCCTTTTACTTTTTTTCATTTACTTTCTTTTCTTTTTCCCTCACTTCCCCCACATTTTTTTCTGTTTTCTCTCTTCTTACTTTTCTTGATCCAACTGATTGAGTACTTTGTCCTTCACCAATTCTGCATTCAGTACTACTACTCCTGATCCTCTATATTTGATGGCTCCTGTGGAGTGAATGCCACATTTCCATTGTAGTCATGCTTGGTGGTGATCATTTGCACCAGTATTTTGCCACATTTGTTTCTGGATTCTTTGTTGTTGTCATTGTTGTTTGTTTTTCTTCATTTTCCCTTTTCCTTTTTCCACTTTTTCTTCCTTCTTATGTCTCCCCTCTTCTCCTTAATGTATTTTTTTTCTTTCCCCCTTTTTCTCTTCCTTCTCCTTTATATTCACCCTTTTTACTTGCCTCTTTCCTCAGCAGTTGGGATCCAGTGACACTATCCAACCATACACACTCAAACCTGCTGCCCCACTCTCTGGGCTCATGCTACTACCCACTCCAGAACTACTGGACTAAGGACAGATTGCCAACACCTGCCCAGGCTGCCCTCAGCTGCTCTGCACAATCAGTTATCAGAAACGAGCACCTGTACTCCCATCTGCCACTAAATCTCCCCAGAGACAGGTGGTGAATGCCCCAGTGCTGCCAAACTAGAAACCAGAGTGACACAACCACCCTTTTGCCAAGATATATTGGAACAAAATAAAAAATCAGAGTGAAGGAAACCAACATACAATTAACAAACTAATACAATAACATTACAATGTCATAGAGACAACAAACAACAATTCTCTCTCTCTCTCCCTCTCTCTCTCTCTCACACACACACACACAAACACACACACACACAAACAGGACAAGATACCTCCAACAAGTGTGCAAATTCCAGGGCCAGAAAATCATCTGGAGGAAGAGATGATAGTGGAATTACCTGATAAGGAATTCAAAAGAATTATATTTAGGTATCTTCATTGGATTGAGAGAAAGGTCAGGCAATGGGAGACAACCTAAAGGAATATACAAACAAAACTCTAGAAGAATTTAAAGAAAAATACAGGAAGAAATTGACAAAATAAATGTAATTAGAGTACATGCAAAATCAGCAAATAGAAATCCAGAAAATTAATATGGACATTTCAGAAATGGATAATACATTGGAAGGACAAAGGAGTAGAACTAAAGAAATGGAATGCAGAACAAGTGAAATTAAAAACAAATTCTCTTAACACCAATCTGTTGGATAAAACAGAATGAATCAGAGAAAAAAATGAAAAAGAAAAATGAAGAAAGTTTAAGATTCATTTGCCACACAATCAAGAGGAATAATTTACATGTCATTGGAATTCCAGAACAGGAAGAGAAGGAAAAAAACACAGAGAAAATTGTGGAAGATTTGCTGGAAGAATAAGGGCCCTAGCATCATGAAAGACAAGAGAATATGCATTCAAGAAGCTCATCAAAGAGAGTTCCAGTAAGATGGCAGAAGAGGCAAAAAGACTACACAGACCCTCTTCAACAAAGAAAAGGGGAATCAATTAACACAGATACAGAAAATAATCTTGGACCCCTGAGCCTTGAAGGGAAGGATATAGAAGTGGACTAAACTCCAACTAGCAGAAGAATTTGCATGAAAACACCAAAAAAGGAGACATACTGAGCTGCGGTCTGGCAGCGATCCTGATGGCACAGACATCTTGGACAGCTTGGATATTGCTGAGTGGTGGTAGGACCTAAGAATTAACCTAAAAATTGGCCTGCTAGCCAGGGACTGCACAGAGGACTGCTCAGGTCGCTGGGGAATAAAAGGGAAAGCAGCAAAGAGGAAGGTGGACTGAGCTGTGGACTTTTCTCTGTCCAGAGGGCACAGTCATTTTAGATGTTTACAAGCAGCTTGACCATTTTGGATATTTAAAGCAACAGCATTCTCCCAGATTCCAGGGACTTAAGAATAGGCTCCACTTGCCAGTAACCCCAAGGACATTCCAGACCCTGATGAATGGAAAAGTGCAACATTCCCATTGTTACTCTTACACCCCACACCCTCTTGGTCTGGAGGTGTGGCGGTCCTTCACTCCCACCCAGCAGGAATTCCATCCCAGTCTGTGTGCTTGGAAGGAGCCTGGGTGCCCTGCCCTGCCCCAATGGTTTTTGGGTTTTTTTCCTTTTTTCTGTTTCTTTGTTTGTTAGTTTTTGTCTGTTTTAAAAATACTATTATTATTACTTTTGTACTTTTTACTGTTCTTTATTCTTCCCCTCTCAGGTTCTAGTTTTCAGGTTTTTTTTTTTTTTCTTTTCCCTGTTTCTGGTTACATATATATATTATAT
>NW_006921619.1:11425839-11438670 GCF_000298275.1 Orycteropus afer afer | reverse complement strand
CCATTCCTTGTTTTTCTTTTTGCATTTTTCCCATTTTTTTCTTCATTATTCTCCCTTCTCTACCTTTTTTCTCTTTTTGTCCTCTCCCCAGATATTGCAGGGGTTTTTTTTTCTTTGTTCTTTTTCTTCTTTTTCCATTTTTTCTTTTTCTAGTTGCTGTTATTGTGTGATTACATGGTGTATTTTTTTGTCCATTTGCTTTTACTTTTTGATGGTTATTCAATTGTTATTTTTGTCTAAGTGAGTGGAAGACAGCAACAGTCCCCATATGACACAAATACACCCACACCTCCTGCACCTTCACTTACTGAGTGAGAGCCACCACTTCCTTCTCCACCAATAGGCCAATGATAAACAACCACCAAGAAGAGCATGACTCACCCTTGGCTGCTCTTCACAAATAATTAATAGAGATCTAAATACAATAACACCACAATGTCTTAGAGACAAAAGACCATCACAGTCCACACAAAAAAGCAAGATAAAGTGGTACAAACAAAGGAGCAGGATACAGACCCAGAATACATCCCTGAGGAAGAAGCAGCATTGGAACTCTCTGATAAGGAATTCTAAAAAATTATATTTAGGTATCTTCAAAGAATTGAGAGACAGATCAAGGAAAACACAGACAAAACCCTCGAAGAATTTTGGAAGAAAAAACAAGAAAAAAATGACAAAATACATGAAAAATTAGAAATGATTCTAAATCTACAGATAGAAATCCAGAATATTAATACTAAATTGTCAGAAATAGATAACACATTGGAAGGGCAAAGGAACAGAATTGATGCACTGGAAGGCAGAATTAATGAGATTGAAGACAAATACCTGAATACTTCTTTGGAAAAAGATCAATCAGAAAAAAGATCAAAACAAAATTAAGAAAGCATAAGGTTCATGTGGGATACCATCAAAAGGAATAACCAACATGTCATTGGATTTCAGAACAGGAAGAGAAAAATAAAACCACTGAGAGAATTGTCCAAGATTTGCTGGAGGAGAACTTCCCTGATATGATGAAAGATGAGAATATATCTATCCAGGAAGTCCAACGAACACCAAACAGCATAGACCCTAAAAGAAAGGGACCAAACATATATCATCATCATACTCATGAAAACCAAAGACAACGACAGAATCCCGAAAGCAGCATGGGAAAAACAAAAAGTTACCTACAAAGGACAACCAGTAAGAATAAGCTCTGATTTCTCAGCAGAAACCATGCAAGTGAAAAGGCAATGGGATGGTTTATATAAGACCCTGAAAGAGAATGTTTTTCAACCAAGAATTACATACCTGGCAAAATTGTCCCTGAAATATGATGGTGAAATTTGGAGATTTCCAGATAAGCAGAAACAAAGGGAATTTGTTAAATCCAGACCAACCTTACTAGAGATACTAAAAGGAGTCATTTGAACATAGAATCAAAAATGGCAAATAACAACCAACCATTAATACACAAGATGACATAACCCAGAAACCACAGCTGTGGACATACCCAAAGTAAATCAGGCTTACAAGATTGTAAACAGGGAACCAGAAACATCAATTGGCAAGTTAGGACAACTATGAACCAAAAAGAGGGAAAATACTGTGTAGTTATAGAACTTCTAAATGGTGAGGAAGTCAAGAGAGTTGCAAGATGGAATGGACTGTTCTAAACTTGGGGAGAAAATTATAAATCACAGGGTAACCTCAAAGAAAAATGATAAACATTCACATCACAAAAAAAGAGTACAAGCACAAATATTCAGCAAATACTAAAACAAGAGCAACAAAGGAAATGATAACCCGATTCCTAAATATAATGAGATCAGCACAGAAAATAATATGGAACAAAGAAACCAGGGACACCATGAAAAACCACATAACAAAATGACAGCAACCAATTCATACTTGTCAATAATTACCCTGAATGTTAATGGATTAAAAGCACCACTCAAGAGATGGAGAGTTGCAGATTGGATAAGAAAGCAAAATCCATCAATATGCTGCCTACAAGAGACACACCTTAGAGACAAAGACAAAAATAGACTAAAAATCAAAGGTTGGAAAGAGATAAGCAAATGGCAACTGTAGAGAGCAGGAGTAGCAATATTAATTTCTGATCAAATTGACTTTAAGACAAAAACCACCATATGAGACAAGGAAGAACATTATGTAATGATTAAAGGGTCAATTGAACTTGAAGATATAACCATAATAAATATCTATGGACCCAATGAAAGAGCCCCATAATACATAAATCAGACGTTAAAAGAGTTAAAAAGCCAAATAGATGACTCCACAGTCATAGTTCTTTGAAAGATAGAAGAACTGGAAAGAAACTCAACAAAGATGCTGAAGAGCTAAACAATACAATTCACCAACTTGGCCTTATAGACATCTACAGAGCACTCCACCCAATAGCAGCACAATATACATTCTTTTCTAGTGCTCATGGAACATTTTTCAGGATAGAGAATATGTTAGGCCACAAAGCAAGCCGTCATAAATTTAAAAACATTGAAATACTGCAAAGCATCTTCTCAGATCATAATGTTATCAAATTAGAAAACAATAATAGGAAGATCAACGGATAAAGAGTAAACACATGGAAACTGAACAACACCCTCCTTGAAAAAGACTGGATAAGAGAAGAAATAAAAATTGAAATTCAAAACTTCCTTGAATCAAACAAGAATGAAAATACAACATACCAAAATATTTGGGACACAGCAAAAGCAATGATCAGAAGCCAATTTATAGCAATAAATGCACACACCCAAAAGAAGAAAGAGCCAAAATCAACACTTTAAATCATCATCTCCAACAATTAAAAAAAGAACAGCTAAAAAAAGCTTACAGTCACCAGAAAAAAGGAAATAATAAAGATTCTAGCAGAAATCAATGGAACAGAAAATAGAAGGGCAATAGAAAAAATCAACAAGACCAGAAGTTGGTTTTTTGAAAATATTAATAAAATTGACAAACCACTGGCAAATTTAACAAAGGAAAAGAGGGAGAGAATACAAATAACATGAATAAGAAACTAAATGGGTGACATCACAACAGAACCAACTGAAATAAAAAGGATAATGTCAAGATACTATGAAGAACTGTATTCCAACAAATTTGAAAATCTGGAAGAAATGGACAGTTTTCTAGAAACACTCCACTTACCTAAACTAACACAGACTGATGGGGAAAAGTTGAACAGATCCATAACAAAAGAAGAAATTGAAGAGATCATCAAAATACTACCAACAAAAAAAGTCCTGGCCCAGATGGTTTCACCAGAGAATTCTACCAAACATTCAGAGAAGAACTGACACCAAAATTACTCAAACTGTTCCAAAACATAGAAAAGCATGGCATCCTCCCTAACTCATTTTATGAAACCAGCATAAAACCTTGATACCAAAACCAGGAAAAGACATCACTCAAAAGGAAAACTACAGACCAATATCCCTCATGAATATAGATGCAAAAATTTCAACAAAATCCTAGCCAATAGATTCCAACAGCATATCAAGAAAATAATTCATTATGACCAAATGTGGTTCATACCAGGTATGCAAGGATAGCTCAACATTAGAAAAACAGTCAACATAAAACAATGGAAAAGAAACACATGATCATATCAATTGATGCAGAAAAAGCATTTGACACAATCCAACACCTATTCTTGATAAAAAGTACCCAGTAAAATAGGATTAGAAAGCAAATTCCTCAACAAAATTAAGGGCATTTACACAAAACCCAGAGCCAATATTATTCTCAATGAAAAGAGACTGAAAATATTCCCCTTGCAAATGGGAACCAGGCAATGATGCCTTTTATCACCATTTCTATTCAATATTGTAGTGAAAGTCCTAGCCAGAGCAATAAAGAAAGAAAAGGAAATAAAAAACATCCAAATTGTCAAAGAAGAAGTAAAACTATATCTATTTGTAGATGATATGATTCTATATATATATATAGAAAATCCAAGAGATTCAACAAGGAAATTACTGGAACTAAAAGAAGATTTAAGCAAAGTGGCAGGGTACAAGATCAACATACACCCGTTAGCAGGATTCCTCTACACAAAGAGAAGTCTGAAAATGAAATCGGGAAAACAATACCTTTTTAAATAGCCACCAAAAGATGAAGTACTTAGTAATAAATCTAATCAGACACACAACAGACCTACACAAAGAAAACTCCAAACAAGAAACCAAAAGAGACCTACAGTGATGGCAGAATATACCATAATCATGCATAGGAAGATTTAACATTGTCAAAATTATAATACTGCCCAGAGCAATCCCGTTCCACATTCCATCATCATTCTTTAAAGATATGAAAAAATGAATTAACAACTGTATATGGAAAGGAAAGAAACCTAAGGTAAGCAAAACACTACTAAAGAAGAACAAAGTATGAGTAGGAGGACTTATACCCCCTGACCTCAAAGCCTACTCTTCAGCCACAGTAGTCAAAACAGCCTGGTATTGGTACAAAACACACTGACCAATGGAACAGGATTGAGAAGCCAGAAGTAAAATTGTCTATCTATGAACAGTTGATCTTTGACAAAGGGCAAAAACCCATTAAATGGGAAATAAATATTCTCTTTAACAAATGGTGCTGAGAAAACTAGAAATTCATTTGCAGAAAAATGAAACAGGATCCGTAACTCAAACCATATATAAAAAGTATCTCAAGATAGATCAAAGACCTAAATGCAAAACTTAAAACCATAAAGATCATCAAAGAAAAAATAGGAATAAACTTGTTGTTAGGCGTTGTCAAGTTGGCTCTGACTCCTAGTGAACCCATGTATAACAAAATGAAACACGACCCAGACCTGTGCCATCCTCACAATCCTTGCTATGCTTGAGCCCATCGTTGGAACCACTGTGTCAGTCCATCTCCTTCAGGGTCTTCCCCTTTTCCTCTGACCCTTCACTTTACCAAACATGATATCCTTCTCCAGAGACTGGTACCTTCTGACAGCATGACCACTGTAGGTGAGACAAAATCTGGTTATTCTTACTTCTAAGGAACATTTCAGCTGTACTTCTTCCAGGACAGATTTGTTCATTCTTCTGGAAGTCCATGGTATTTTCAGTATTCTTCACCAACACCACAATTCAAAGGCATAAAACCTTCAGTATTCCTTATTCTTTGTCCAGCTTTCACATGCATATGAGGCAATTAAAAATATCATGGCCTGAGTCAGGCACACTTCAGTCTTCAAAGTAACATCTTTGCTTCCTTAACAAAGAAGTCTTTGCAGCAGATTTGCCCAGTGTAACTCATTGTCTGATTTCTTGCCTGTTGCTTCCATGCATGTTGTTTGTGGATCCAAGTAAAATGAAATCCCTATCAACTTCAATCTTTTCTCTGTTTATCATGATGTTGCTTATTGATCCAGTTGTGAGGATTTTTGCCTTTATGCTGAGGTATAATCCATACTAAAGGCTGTAGTCTTTGATCTTCATCAGTAAATGCTTCAAGTCATATTCACTTTCTGAGAGCAAGGTTGTGTCATCTATATATTGCAGGTTGTTAATGATTCTTCCTCCAATTCAGATACCATGTTCTTCTTCATATAGTCCATCTTCTTGGATTAACTTAGGACAAACTTACTGGCCTTAATATACTATCAAATATAACTAAAAATACATAAACAGCAGAAGATAAAGTAGACAACAGGGATATCCTAAATATTAAACATTTATACATATCAAAATACATTGTCAAAAGTGTAAGAAGAGAACTGATAGACTAGTAAAAAAATGGCAATTATATATCAGTTAAAGGACTAATGTGTAAAATTTATAGAAAACTTCAACACTTCAAAAAAAAAAGACAATCCAATTTAAAAATGGGCAGAGAACATGAACAGACACTTCACTGAAGAAGACATTCAGGCAACTAACAAATGCATGAAGCAACGTTTGTGATCATTAGCCTTTAGAGAGAGGCAAATCAAAACTAAAATGCGATATCATCTCAACTCAGCATTAATAGCAAAGCTCAAAAAAACAGAAACCAAAAAATGATCACGAGGGTGTTGAGAGACTAGAAACCCTCATACACTCCTTGTGGGATTGTGAAATAGTACAGCCACAGCGGAAAGTGGTATGGTGATTCCTTAAGAAATTAGAATTAGAAACACCATATGATCAAGCAATCCCACTACTAGGTAGTGGGATTTCCTAGAGAAATAAGAGCAGTGACACAAACAGATATATGCATACTCATGTTAATCACAGCATTATTCACAATAACAAAAAGATAGAAATAACCTAAGTGTCTATCAATGAATAAATGGATAAACATACACACAATAGAATACTATGCAACATTAAAGAATAACTATGACTCCGCGAAACACCTCATAACATGGATAAACCTAGAGGACTTATGCTGAGTTAAATTAGTCAATCACAAAAGCACAATTATTTAAAGTTAAGAAAAGGTTTACATACAGAAAGAATCATTCTTTGAATGTTACCAGGGGAGAGAGAAGAAGGAAGGAGAACTCACCAGCTAGAGGGTAGACATTTATTAACTTGGGTGAAGGAAAACACAATATACAATAAGGGGAAGGTCAACACAAAGTGATCAAAGCAGTGAAAGACACAGGGAGGAGCACAAGAGTTAAGGCAACAATGGTGAATACTATTACATACATAATCCTGCAATTACAGTAATAACAATAAGCTATGAGTGGATACATAGCTAGGTACTCAGTTTGAGTAGGGATAAGAAAGTGAATGGGACTACATCCACATATATATATATATATATATATATATATATATGCTTGACAGAGGATAGCTCTACCTATGTATTTATGTGTGCTGCAAAGAAATCCATGAATGAAGTAGGAGCTCTGGTAGTGTAGGGCCTAAGGCACTTGACTACTAACCAGAAGGCTGGCAGTTCAAACCCACCAGCCACTCCTCGGAAGGAAGGTTGGGCAATTTACTTCCACAGTGATACTGCCTCAGAAACCCAAGGAGGGATCACTATGACTTGGGTCCAACCCATGGCAGATAACAACAAACAACAACAAAGTAGAGCATGCAGGGGACAAAGTTAAGAAAACTTCTTAGTCATAACCAAACACCTTGAGTGAATGAGTCTCTGGGCATGGAGGTTTAGGCTTCTAGGCTTGAGGGACACTAAGGTCAATTGGCATAACATAGTCCACAAAGACAATGTTCTGCATGCTACTTTGGTGAGTAATGACTGGCTAGGGTCTTAACAGTTCGTGAGCAGCCATCTAAATTGCAAATTTTTGTCTGTTCCCTCCGGAGCACAGGAGAGTGAAGAAAATAAAAAATGCAGGACACAATTAGTCCAAAGGACTAATGAAGCATGTGACCCCATCCCCCATGACCCTGAGACCAGAACTATATTGTACCTAGATACCACTGCTGACCACTTTGAAAGGGATCACAATAAGAGGTCTTGGATGGAATGGGGGGAAATGTGTAACAAAACTCAAAATCATAAAAAAGACAAGGCTTAATGGTCTGATGAAGACTAGTGGAATCCCTGACATTATAGGCCTTAGACACTCTTGAAGCTAGTAACTGAACTTAACCCCTGTGACTCAACTGACAGTCAAAGTATAGACAGAGCTATAAGGTGCACAATGATATTAGGAGGACATGCACTCATTAGAACAATCAAGCATTTAAGATCAAGAGGACAGCAGTTGTGCAGGGATAGAGCTAGGAAGCCAGGAGATGATGGGAAGGAAGGACAAAGGAAAGAGTTGGGTGTGTGGGGATTGTTACAAAATAGAATGTGTATGAATTTTGAATGGAAAACCAATTTACTCTGTAAACTTTCACCCAAATCACAATTTTAAAAGAGAGAGAGAGAGAACCTACAGATTTTGGGGAAAAAATGTTTGGCAATGACATATCAGACAAGGGATTTATCTCTAAAATTTATAGAAAAATTCAACACCTCAACAAAAAGCCAAACAATCCAATTTAAAAATGACCTGAGGATATGAACAGACAACTCACCAAAGACTTTCAGGTGGCAAAAAAATATATGAAGAAAGGCTCATGGTCATTAGCCTTAGAGAGATATAAATCAAAACAATGATATATACCATCTTACCTCAGCAATCACAGCAAAGTTCAATATGACAAAAGACAACAAATGCTAGCAAGGATGTTGAGAGTTTGGAATTTCCATACATTGCTGGTAGGAACACTGTGGAAAACAGTATGACATGCCCTTTAAAAACTGGAAATAGAAAATCATTTGATCCAGCAATCCCACTATTAGGTATATATCCTAAAGAAATAAGAACCAAGACATGAATAGATACATGCACAGCCATGATTATTGCACCATTATTTATATAACAAAGAAATGGAAACAACCTAAGTGCATATCAGCAGATGAATGGATAAACTATTTTACATATACACAATAGAATACTATGCAATGTTAAAGAATAATGAAAAATCCGTGAAACACCTCATAATTTGGATGAACCTGAAGGACATTAGGCTAAGTGAAGTAAGTCAATCACAAAAGGACAAATATTGTATGACTCCACTATTACAAAATGTCAAGGAAAGGTTTACACACAGAAAGAAACATTCTTTGATAGTTACTAGGGATGAGAGGGGAGGGGAGGGAAAATCACTAACTAGATAATAAACCAAAAATAAAGAGAGAGAGAGAAGGAGAGAAAACATGGCTATCAAGTTGATTCTGACTCATACCGATCCCCATTGAGTTCTAAGGCTGTGAATCTTTACAGAAGTAGATATTAATTTGGGTGAAGGGAAAGGCAATATACAATAAGGGAGTGATCAGTATAATATCACTAAGGAAAAGAAAGACGTGGTGAAGTGCACAACAATTACAGACAACAAAGGTAGATACTATTGTGTACATACTACTGCATTATCAGAAATAACCGACATCTACAAGTGGATACATAAGCAGACAGCCAAAATGAACAGGCAGGGTAGGTGAGTGGGACTACACCCACGACCATATATAGGTTTGGCAGATGATTGTTGTTGTTGTTGTTATGTGCCATGGAGTCAAACCCGACTCATAGCGACCCCTCCTTGGGTTTCCGAGGCAGTATCACTACGGAAGTAGGATTGCCCAACCTTCCTTCCGAGGAGTGGCTGGTGGGTTTGAACCACCAGCCGTCTGGTTAGCAGGCAAGTGTCTTAGACACTATGCTACCAGAGCTCCCTTGGCAGATGATATTTCTACATATATATTTGTATGTCCTATAAATATATCTCAGTGTGTATACACACACACACACACACACACACATATATGGAGCACAGGGGGTGCAGTGCCTAAGACATTTGGCTGCTAACCAGAAGGCTGGAGGTTCAAACCCATCAACCACTCCTCAGAAGGAAGATTGGGCAATCTGCTTCCGTAGAGATACCGCCTCAGAAACCTAAGGAGGGGATTGCTATGAGTAGAATCAACTTGACAGTAGTGAGTTTGGTTTTGGTATATATTCATATACCTGTATATAGTAGAGCAAACAGGAAAACAGGAGGCAAAGTTATGAAAACTTTTTTATCCATAACCAAACACCTTGAGGGAATGAGTTGCTGGGCCTAGGAACTCAGATCCATAGTCACAGGGAACATCAAGGTAAGTTGGCCAAATATAGTCCACAAAAACTATGTTCTAATCCTACTTTGGTAACATGTGGGGTCTTAAACACTTCTGAGTGTCCATCTAAAATGCAACTGTTGGTCTTTCCCTGTCCAAAGCAAAGAGTGAAGTTAATAAAAGATGCACAGAAACAAATAGTCCAAAGGACTAATGGGCCTCTGAAACTCCACTTCTACCACCCTGAGGCCAGAAGAACTAGATGATGCTCAGCTACCACTGCTGATCATTCTGAACAGGATCACAATAGGAGGTCCTGGATAAAGTGGGTGAAAAAACTCAAAATCATATTAAAATACTAGGTTTACTGGTCTGATATAGACTGGTGGAATCCCCGAGACTATGGACCCTTCAAGCCTGGAACTGAACTCATTCTTGTGGCTCAACTTTTAGCCAAACAATAGAGAGCTTTATAAGGTGAACAATAATACCAGAGAGGTACATAGTCCTTAGAGCTTTCAACAGTATGAGATCAAAAGGGCAGCATTTTCTCAGAGATAAAGCTCAGAAGGCAGGAAGGAATAGGAAAGAATGAATGGAAAAGGTACATGGAGGAAGTGGGTAGAGTGCTGTTACATTGTGGGGATTGCAGCCAATGTCATGAAACAAAATGTGTATAAATTGGGAAATGGAAAACCAATTTTCTCTGTAAACTTTAACTCAAATCACAACAAGAAGTTTTAAAAAAAATAAAGTTTGTTGATATTTTTCTAAAAATGTGCGAGTAGCTTGCTTTTCTGATCTCAGAATGACTATTAAACCAATTCATCTGAACAAGAGAAGAACCTTCCTGTTTCAGGGAGTGTCAAATTGAATAAGTCATCATACACCCCTTAAAGAACTCTGATTGGTGCAGAGAGAGAGACACTTAGACACTTCAGTGGATTACAAAGCAGAACAATATGACTGGTGCCTGGGCTCTGGCAATAGGCTGGAAAACTGTGCTCTCCAGAGCCCTAGGAAGCTTGATTTAAACAACAGACTGTACAGCTAAAATATGTGTAACCAAAAAAAAAATCAAACTCATTGCTGTTGTCAATTTCTACTCATAGGGAGCTTCTAAAACAGAGTAAAACTGCCCTGTAGGGTAGGCTGTAATCGTTTTTTTTTTTAATTTTATTGTGATTTGGGTGAAAGTTTACAAAGCAAAATTCATTTTCCATACAGCAGCTCACATACACTTTGTCTCATGACATTGACTGCAATTTCCCACAGTGCAATAGCTCCCCTCCCACATCTTTCCCTTAGTTACCTCTTCCCTGTGTCCTTCCCTCCCATGCACTCCTGACCCCCAAGCTGCCTCCCTGTGCATACACAGCCCTTCTGTTTTCCCATGCTTGATCTCTCCAAAGAATGCATCTACCCAATGTAAATGTTCAGCTCATATGACTGTCTTTTGTTTGGCTGGAAGCCACAGGAGTGGGTTCCATTCCAGACCTGAAGAGCAGCTAGGGGTCATAGTCTCAGGGGTCCCACCAGGCTCTATCAGACCAGCAAACTTGGTCCCCCGTTTTTTTTTTTTTTTTTTTTTATGATTTTGAGTTTTGTTTCACATTGTTTTCCCACTCTATCTAGGATCTCCTACATAGATGTCCCTCCAAATGTTTAACAGTGGTAGTCAGACACCATCTAGTTCTTCTGGTCTCATAGTTGTATAGGCTGAGGAGCGCATGGTATGCTAGTCACCTGGACTAATTCTTTCCATGAATCTTTGGTTTTCTTCATTCTTCTTTGCTCTGGATGAGGAGCAAATCATTGCTTCTAGATGGGTGCTTGCAAGCTTTTAAGATCCCAGTCACTACTCGCCAAAGTAGGAGGTGGAATAATGTTTTTCTGTAGTAAGTTATGCCAGTTGATTTTGATGTCCCCTGTGACTATGGTTCCAAGCTCACAGGTACAAATAGTCACTCATTCTGGGTAGCTGTCTGTGGCCAAGAAGTGACTACAACCTTGCCCCTTGTCAGCTCTACTATATACCTGGGAATTCTTATGGAACATACAAATACACATTGTCTGCCAACCCTATACACAGTCATGGGTACGCTTCCCCCTGCATAGACATTCCTACTCGTTCAGTCTGTCCACTCATCTATCCACCCGTATATCAATGTTTGCCATCACTGAAAACCAGACCTGAAGGGCAGCTAGGGCTCAATGCAAAAGGGTTCATCTTTATTGTCTGTACGTCCCATGCACCTCTCTATGTCTTCGTCTTCTTCAATGACACTGTGTTGATCACTCACATTTGGTACATTGCCCTCCTCTTCACCCAAATCAATACTTGTCTCTACCTATCTAACAGTGTTCCCTCCACTCTGTTCCCCTCTCCTTCCACCCCTAGTAACCAACAAAGAAAATTTCCTTCCTTGACTATTTTACAATAATGGACTAATGCAATATTTGTCCTTCTGTGATTGACCTATTTCACTCAGCATAATGTCCTCTAAGTCCAAGGCTGTAATCTTTACAAAAGCAGACTACCACTTCTTTGATCCATAGAGATGCTGGTAGATTCAAACTGTGAAGTTAGCAGCCAAATACTTTAACAACTGAGCCACCAGGGCTCCTTAAAACATATCTAAGTATATATTTTATATAATATGCAAACATATATTATTCATAAATGTATTTCTTTTTGCAGAATTTGTTTTACATTTAACAGTTGGTGTACATTTGGTTTCACTTCCTGATTACCATCCCCAACCCTAACCCACTTTCCTCTCCTCCCTTTCCTTCTTAGTTATGTACTCCTGTCTGCCCAGCTTCCCCTTCATGTGAATGCTCCATGTGAATCTTATTTTAGGATATACATATATACACACACACACTATATATATATATATAGAGAGAGAGAGAGAGAGAGAAGTCCATGGGTAGCACAAATGGTTAAGTGACTACCAGCAAAATGGTTGATGGTTTGAACCCACCCAGAGGTGCCTTAGAAGAAGAGCCTAATGATGTTTCTGAAAAGTCATATTCTTGAAAATCCTATGGAGCATCTGCCCACATGGAGTTGCCATGAGTTGAAACTGACTTGACAGCAATTGACCACAACAACATCTGTACATGTACATGTATTATTGTTGTTGTTATATGTCGTCAAGTTGGACCCAACTCATAGCAACCCCTCCTTGGGTTTCTGAGGCAGTATCACTATGGAGTATATAT
>NW_006921619.1:11404200-11424544 GCF_000298275.1 Orycteropus afer afer | reverse complement strand
TCCTACTTCCGTAGTGATACTGCCTCGGAAACCCAAGGAGGGGTCGCTATGAGTCGGGGACGACTCGACGGCAAACAACAACAACAACAACAACACATATATATATACACACATACATATATATACACACACATACATACACACACACACATATATATACACACACATATACACACATATACACACATACATATATATACACACACATATACAGACACACACACACATATGTACTTGTAAGATGGGTACTCACCCACTGGCTTGATCATTTATTTCTAGAGTTACACTAGCTTGGGAGTGGGAGGAGATGAGGGGATTCAATTTGATTAAAAGAGAAAAACAACATATGTATATATATGTATACTAAATACCCTATCTTATGTGAATGTAGAAGAAGAAACACCTATTTGACCAGAAGGATCAGAGAATGCTTTAAGGAGGAATTGGCACTTTAGTTGGTCCTTGAAAGATGAAAAGTGTGAGAGAAGGGCATGCCAAAGAAGTGAATCATCGTGGACAAGGGTATGGAAGTAAGTAAGTTTAAAAAAAAAAAAAAAAACTCACCGCCATCGAGTTGATTCTGACTCATAGTGACACCCTTTGGTTTTCCAAGGCAGTAAATATTGATGGAAGATTGCCCCATCTTCCTTCCGCAAAGTGGTTGGTGTATTTGAACCACCAGCCTTCTAGTTAGCAGTCAGATGCCTTAGGCCCTGTACCACCAGAGCTCTTTAAAGAGGTGTATGGCATAATAAATAGTCCATAAGGAATGAAGCAGAGTGCCTGAGGCAGGATAGGGCCAAGCAGAGAAGCAGAATAACAGGCAAGATGGAAAAGGCAGACTGAAGGTCACTGTGTGTCATATAGAACAAGAGGACTTGATTGTCCAGGCAAACAGTTCTCACCATCTCGTCAGGGAAGAAGCAAGGTCCTGCAACTTGGAAGCCTATTTAGGGTTAAAGAGGAAGTTAACCCAAAAGAGGAGAGTAATTACTTAGGGAGTCCAGGAAGCAGAATTCAGATTTGTTTTTTGCTTTGTCATTCTCTCCTACTATCCTCAGGCCCTCAAAAAAAAAACTATGTTCAATAAGATTGGTTGGCCTTAGTCAATTCTTGGAGCATTAAAGGAAGGACCCAGTCTTAGGTATGATCTTAACAGGACTGGGAGAAGGGCTGCAGTCTGGAAAGGCTTTACCAAAGAGATTGGATAAGACTAGAGAGGCAGTAGGGAGCAAATGAGGTGGTGATGAGAGAATAGGAGGGCAGTCTTATGGAATGTGGAGGCATAATGTGGAGGCATTACTCAGAGATTTCCAGAAGGACTTAGAGAAAGCAACCTAGTGAAAGAAGAAAGAAACTTCCTGCACTTAAGCAAGGTGGAAGATGGAAGTATCAATTAGACCTCAAAGAGCATCTTGACCACAGAATGGAGAGAGTGGTGTCATTTATCTTTTAACAAAGTCTCAAAGGAATCCCTGGGTGGTGCAAATGGCTCAAGGAAGCTCATGGCTCAGTAAACCCTCACTCACCTTCCAAAGGCTCTCTGCTGGTATTGCTTCCACCCTTGGGCCACAGAGTCTGGCTGCAGCGTCTCATCCAACTTCAGGGTCCATCTGGCCCAGGGTTCCTCCTGTTGAATCAGTTCTTGAAAGATCTGCTCCCATGAGCTAATATCCAAAGCCATTCTCCTCCTCAGAGACTGAAAGTTAACTTTACTTTGAATTTTACTAGACACTTAGCAACAGAAAAAAGAAAGAAAAAAAAAAAAGTTTCAGTTTCTGTGTTTGAACACACATTCACATTTATTTTACATTTGTTTGAGACCGTATGAGTGCACAGAGCAGGTCTTTGTTATGAGGACAGAGAACACTGCCATTTCACTGAGAGCTGGGTGACTTTTAGGTTTCCATTAACTGTTGGTGCCTTATCATAAACTAGTTAAAAAGTTTTGAGAGATAACTATAAAAAAGCAAAGATCCCTAAAGGAAACTATGTTGTTGTTATGTGCTGTCCAGTCGGACCCGGCTCATAGAGACCCTTCCTTGGGTTTCCGAGGCCATATCACGATGGAAGTAGATTGCCCAACCTTCCTCAGCACAAGTCAATTCTGGAAAAAAACAAAAAAAGAAAGAAAAAGAAGGCATAGAAAAACCTAGATTCCCAACAGTTTAGAGCTAGAATGAATCTACAGGATCATCTAATCTCCCCACACACATAGGTTTCCCAAGACTTACATTGCTCATCACATCTTGTGCTCTTTCTACTGGGTCTGGGTGTCTTTTCAGAATCCCTCTGATCACAATGTTCTAGTCAGTAACTAACAACTGATTGGTAGATGAAACTTGTCTGTCATTCTTACAGTAGTCCAGCTTCCTTCTTTTAAAAGTTGCAGAAACTGAAAGCAAGATAGATGTAGTATCACCAGGCTAAAGTTCAATTTTTGTAATCTTAGGCACACACCCATTTTCAGAATGTCACATGGTTGATCACAAATAGGTCTAGCATATAACTTAATGCAAAGAAATGTATTCTTGGGAACATTTGAGACTTGGGAAGAAAGTAGGTTAGACATGAATGGTAGGGATTGATGATGGCAGAACTGGAAAAGAAGGTGAAGGCCTTGTGAGGTGGGTACTCACCCCCTTGCTCGATAATTTATTTCTAGAGTTACTCTAGCTTGTGAGTGGAAGATGAGGGCATTCAATTTGATTAAAGGAGAAAAACAAAAATCAAGAAGTGTAGTCCTTAATATAACAACACATTTATTTACATTTAAAAAATATCTGTGACTAGTTAGCATAAGTCCTGGAGGTGCATGCAGAAGAGATGGGCAAATAATTTAAGGTGATTGAGATGAGGAACAATGGGGCTGGATAACCCCTTGCCTAAATTTATTATTTCCTGCTTCAGTGTTTCAGAGTAAGGAGACATGAATTCTGGATTAGGAGTCCCTAGTGTTTGATGATGAAAGACATATATCTTTATCTCTCTGATCCTGAGATAACTTGTTTATAAGTGCTAGAGCAAGAACTTAAATTTCTCTTACGCTACACTAAATCACATGGAAGTATAGAGATTTCTTGAAGAATGAGTGAACTAAAAGTAGAGGAACTAGGCAGGAGGCAAGAGGAGCTATTTGGGGAAATCTGAGTGGATTTCTTCCAAAGACTTCATTCTCTGGGCTGAGGTACATGCTAGGAGGAATCATTGCTCCAGTTTAGGTCTACCAATACCAGTACCAGATTCTACTGACTTGACTCCAACTCATGAAGGTCTTATGTGTGTCAGGGAGCTCTGGTAACATAGTGCCTAAGGCACTTGACTGCTAACCAGAAGGAAGATGAGGCAATCTACTTCCATAGTGATACTGCCTCAGAAACCCAAGGAGGGGTCGCTGTGAGTTGGGTGCGACTCGATAGCATATAACAACAACAACAACAATGTGTGTCAGAGAAGAACTGTGCTCCATGAGGTTTTTAATGGCTGATTTTCAGAAGTAGATTTCCAGGTCTTTTTTCCAAGGTGTCACTGAGTGGACTCCAAACCTTTCAGCTTTTCAGTTAGCAGTGAGTACATAAACCATTTGTACTACCCAGTATGCTGGGACTCCCCAGTTAGGACTACATCTCAGCAAAAGGTCAGCCTGGAGGGCAAAGAAAGTATTGAAATCACATTATCTTGTAATCTCAGTACTGGAAGGGCTGGCTCTGCTCCTCGCCACCGCCCCTACATTACATGTTATGGATGCTCATACTACTTACAACGGTAAACAAGGGATTTAAGGAAAAGCAGAATGAGGCATTGTTTTGACAAGATCAAGTAAGGCATTGATTAATACCTTTAATGTCCTAGTCCCATGGACCTTACTCTCAGGCACAGCACAGTTTAGCAAAGAAGAGAGGCATGTAAACAAACACTTACCTTCATTTTTCCCATGTCTCACTTTTTTCAATTTACCCTTTTAGTTAAGAGCATAGATCTGCAGCCAGAACTGTCCAAGTTCATGTCTTATTCCCACCACTATTCTGTTCTCCTCCTCTTCATCCTGTTGGTGAAAGAGAGAGTCCTGACTTGGGTTATGGAGATAGACAAACACATGATATGTGACACCCAACACTGGACACATAATATTGACATCAATTTAATAGCCACATACACTCACAATCAGAGGAGGAGACCACAAGCCATGGAGGGAGATACAGTCAGTAGCAGAGTGAATACGTAGGGTCTGCAGGAGGAAGGCTTTATAGTAACAAGACAGAGTAATCCCTGTTTCCCTTGGGAGTATGTGATTGGCTTGTTCAAATAGTTTCTAGGGCTGGCAGAGAAGTGAAAGCTGGTAGGTTGAGGACCAAGTAGAGTGCAACTGGCTCAGTTGCTAGGTCTTGGGAGAAGGAGATCATTTCCCACTGGGTGGGGGGACATATCTAGTGAGAGCACAGTGACTTTAGTTGACTTTTGTGTCTCTAAGCCTCAAAGATGCTAAGGCAGCACATGAAATTTTAAGCCTTACAATACACAAATTACTACCTCATGGCCTGGGGGCGTAGTAGAGAAGGCATTTTAGCTGCTAACAAGAAGGTCAGTGGTTCAAACCCACCAGTCCCTCTGCAGAAGGAAGATGGGGCAATCTACTTCCATAAAGATTTACAGCCTTTGAAACCCAATGATGGTCGCTATGAGTCGGAATTGACTTCATGACAGTGAGTTTTGTTTGTTTGTTTGTTTTTGGTGGTCTTGGTCAAGAATCTTAACTATTCTATGCCTCAGTTTCCCCATCTAAAAAGTGGGGTAAATAATACAACTAACCATGCAGGGCTATTTAAGCATTGAATGAATTTAAAAATACTTGGCATTTAGTAAGCAAATTGAAGTGTTTGCTATTTTTGTTGTTGTTTTGTTACTTGTTTCTTTGTAAGTTATCATAAAGTCTTTCCTAAAGTGGTGGAACACAACAAAATAAAATTTAAAATATTTCTTTAAAAAAATAAATGCAGCACAAGGTAAAAAAAAAACCATAATTACTCAGAAAGCACAACAATCACTTATTGATCAACAATAACTTATCCAAACTGGGCAGAGATATGCATTCCTACCAACCCCTATTATCCAGTCCCCCTCCCTCATGCACATTCCTGAGTGAGACCAGCTCTTCTTCAGGACACATATCCAACCCCTGTCTTGATGGCCACCTACGGGTAAAAGGTGAAATAAGGAGTGATATGGAGTGTGAAGTCTGGAGTCAACAGCTGCTCAGGCCCAGAGGCTAAACCTGCTGAGAAAACCATTCAGGAAAACAAAAGTCACACTAAAATGACAACCAAAGAACCAGAAAAAAATGTGTAAATTCAAAAAAACTAAAGCAAAAAAATGTAAGCTTTCAAAGGAGCTATTTCTTACATGATTTCTATGAAAACCTTCTTGGCTGCAGGTCTCTGGAAAGTACATTGCTGGGATACTGAGGTTTGTCTAGACAGAAAACAATTTGGATATTTTTGGTAGAAAGGCCTCTGTGAACTTGAAGGAAGCTGAGCCCCGGGGCGGATAGATGACTAACCCCAGGTACCCAGCCAGTTGAGGAAGCCTATAACCAGAGCCCACAATTCCCTATCTTAACAGTCATTTCTTCCTATTCAGCAGAGGCAGTTTCAAAATCAGTTGAAATTATTCAGGCTTGATTCCATTGCTGTGGTGAAGATACGTACCCTAAAAAGTAGGTTCTTTAACCGCTTTAACCCTCATCCACTTCCGCCTTTGTTCCAGGCCTGACAGGAAACACACAGGTCAAAAGCAATGCTTTGTAATTGGCCTTTGTCTTGTTTGTGAGTCATTTTACCCAATCTCTTAGTCCTGCCCCTAGGGACCACCTTCTGTATTAGTTACTGTTCTGGTTACCTAGTGCTGCTCTGACAAGAATATACCACAAATGGGATGGCCTTAACAAACAGGAGTTTATTATCTTACAGTATGGAGACATCTCTTCCCTCAGACAGCTGCTGGCTGCTGAAGCTGACAAGCTCAAGGTTGACAAGTAAAATGGCACAGTCCTGATGTTACCAAACCACATGGCAGGCCATTAATTCAAGTCTATTGAAAGTCTCAAGGTCAGCAGACACTGGCAGGCTGCTGAACAATGACATGGCTACATGCAGGGTTCAAGCATGCCATAAGCTAGAGACCACTCCCAAAGCTGTTTCTTATATACAGGAAGCAGACTACATCCCTGAAGCATCTTACTCAGCTGGTTGTGGTAGATCCCACCATGGAGTTGATTGCCAGTCTCATCATGGGGAATAACTACCACCAGCTGCCCAGCCACTCAACTAGGCCCAGTCAAGTTGATACACAACCTTAACCACCACAGTTACCTACAGCTACTATATCAAGTATTAAAACTAGGTGGCTTAAAACAACAGAAATTTATTCTCTCACAGTTCTAGACATTAGATGTCTCGATTAAGGGTCTTGGTAGGATCTGCTTTCTCTGAAGGCTCTAAAGACAAGAATCCTGCCTTGACTCTTCAAGCTTCTCATAGTCCCAGATGTGCCTAGGCTGTGACTGCATAACTCCAATCTCTGTCTATTTCTGCATAGCTGTCTTTCCTCTGTGTCACGCTTTCTGTATCTTCACATGGTGTTCTCCCTGTGTTTCTCTCTCTCTCTCTCTTTTTCTCTTCTTACTAAGGTCACCAGTCATACTGGATGGGACCCACCTTACTCCAGTATGCCCTAATGTTAATTTAACTAATTACATCTGCAAAGACCCTATTTCCAAGAAAGGTCACATTCACAGAAACTGGGGAGTAGATTTGAGCATATCTTTTTGAGGGATACAACCCATAGCACCTCTCAAATTAATTACTGTCATCAATTTCTTATCTCAGGCTGTTAATAGAGCCAAAACAAGAGAGCAACTTAATTTATTTTCCTTCCCGCGTGTGACTTCCTTTCTGCATCACAATAAAGGAAAAGCCCACGGAATCTGCAGAAAAAAGAGGGAAGAGCTGGGCATAAGCCCAAGGAGGCAGGGCTCCCTGTGTGTTTTTTCCTGGGAGAAGAGCCAAGTCCCGCATTCTTCAGACTAAATTTCTACTCAGCTCATAATATCTGAGGGAGAAATAAATAATTTAATCAGCTATCAAGAGACCTAAATGTGCAACTAGAATCATTAAACCATAAAGCCATGGAAGAAGTTTCAAGGTCTTTTAAGTCCCATTCTTTACTTGGTGGCTTTGTAATGATTAACACCTGAATTATAAGTAAATATCATAAGTAAAAACACCACCTTGGACTTTAAATTAGAAGATGAGATTATGAGTTCTTCCTCCAACATTTACTAAATTACTTAATCTCTTTGAACCTTAATGTCCTCATCTGTTAAATTGAAATAATAATACCCATCCCTTTAGACTTAATGAGCTATGTACTAATATGATATAGATGTGAACCACAACTATAAATGTCAGATAATATTATTTCTAAAAGGAAAGAATATGAAGAAGCTTGAAATGATAGCATTTGAATGCAATACCACATTTGAACTCAAGATTTAAGGAGTGAGAGAGAGATAAAAACCCAAGTATGAAAGGAGAGAGACATGCAGACTAAGAACCTAGAAAGTTTCTGTGTCTATTTGCTGGGGAATTCTAATGAGCCATTTTTAAATTCTATTTTTTATTTAACAAACTCATATAGTACTTACTATGTGTTGCATGTTGTAGTGATGTTGAAAAAGTTTCAGTGGATCTTACAGATTAAGACTGACTAGAAAGAAAGATCTGGTGATCTACTGAAAATCAGCCAGTGAAAACCCCATGGATCAAAACCCTATCCACAACTAATGAAGGGGATGCCACAGGACTGGGCAGTGTTTTGTTCTATTGTGCATGGGCTCACCGTGAGTCAGGGGCTGACTCCATGACAACTAACAATAATGACAATGTGTATTAAGCATTATTCTAAGGACTTTAAAATTATTAACTCACTCAGTCTTCATAACAACTTTATGAAGTAGCTGCCATTCTCATCCCCATTTAACAGATGGAAGCACAAAGGTAAAATGAATAACTAAAGTTTAGAAAGCACTTTATCTTTCAGAATGCACTTTTACCTCCATATCTATGTGGTCCCTACAATAACCCAATGGATTAGTGATTCTTAACAAGGGATGTTTCAGAATGGGTGCATCTGTGGAGCTTTGTGAAATACAGATGTCCAGATCCTACCTCTGTAAGGTCTCTGGAAATTCCATAAGCCCAGGATGGGCTCCTATATTTTTTAAAAGCTCCAAGGATGATTCTGAAGTACATTTCTGTATGAAAATCACTATGAATAAAAAATCTGAGGTTCAGAATAAGCAACTTGCTGAGATCTAACATTGTGCACGGCAGAGACAGAGTGTGAAGCCAGGTGCTTTAACTCCCACTTCCGTGATTTCTTCCACTCTGCTGTTTCGGAAGACCTTCCAGGTCAGCCTTCATTAGTCTAGTCATAATGGCTGAGTTGACCTGGCACCAGAAAGCAGCTTGCTTTCTGATGAATGACGTCCAGGAGACAGCCACAGTCATAATATACGAATTTAATTAGCAGCAGAGTACATTGAAATGGAGAGAGGAAAGCTGCAAGAAAGGTAGACAGATCATTCAGGTCCATGAGGGTGAGAAGCAGAGGAGAAGCCACTTGACTGGCAGACTATAATCCCCAAAAGAGTTAATTTGACTTTCTACCTATGTAGCCTTAGCCTGGGCATGAGTGTGTAGCTCAGGCCTTCTTGAGACTCCTGCAGCCCCTCTTGACATCAGTAAGAATCTTAAACCTGTGGAAGGAGCAGCCAAGACTTCAGGGCAGTGACAGAAAATAAGCAGACTGAAAGCTACAGCCCCATCCAAGGGTGCTTGCCGACTCCTGATCTGGACTTCAGTGCAAATGTTTTTTCGGACTCAAAGTTGCCCACCACAGACAGTTAAAAGTTTTATGCTAGAGTAATATCAGAATTTGACCTTGAGCCTTCCAGTGAAGTTATTGATTTCTCTCAAGTTCACTTTCACAGGCTGTTTTGTATGCTTCTTTGTGGGGAACCCTTCCATTTTAGCCACAGGATCAAGGATTAAGTTTTCCATTGTTGTTGGGGAAAAAGACATCAATTCTGTCTCTCTCCCTGCAAACCTTCTAACAAAGGTATTTGTTGTTGTTTGTTTTTCCATTTTCATTTTTAAAAACCAAAATTCATTACAAACTTATTTCCATGAGAAGGGGCTAGACTGGCCCTGTGAGAACATTTAATTATTGGGTATCTCTCTGTATGTCAAAAGGTTGGCGGTTCAAACCCACCAGCTGCTCCACCGAATGAAGATGGGGCAATCTACTTCTGTAAAGATTTACTATCTTGGAAACCCATTGGGGGTTGCTATGAGTTGGAATTGACATGATGGTAGTGAGTTTGTTTGGGGGTGTATTTATTTATTTATTTTGAGTCTGTATATTAAGTATGGGAGCTCTGGTAGCGTAGTGCCTAAGGCATTTGACTGCTAACCAGAAAGCTGGCAGTTCAAACCCACCAGCCACTCCTCAGAAGGAAGGTTGGGCAATCTACTTCCGTAGTGATACTGCCCCGGAAACCCAAGGAGGGGTCGCTATGAGTTGGATTCGACTCGACGGCACATAACAACAACAACATGTCAAGTATGTAGAGAGAGATCAGTGGGAGCAACTGCTTCAGAACAAAACCTGATGTGCACAGACACTTTCCTAATACAGTAAGGCTGGAAAATTATAGGTGATGAACATAGCTTGAGGCTTCAGGTCTATGCAGATTTTCCCTCCTGGCTCTTCCTTGACAGCCCAGGCACATATAATACTCTGCCTTGTCCAATTTTGGCTACAGCCTAATGGATGTCACGAGCTGTAAACACTCTGAGATTTCACTTTTGCAGGTGTTTTCCCACTTTGTATTTGTTATAATCCATGCTACTTAATAACAGATGGATTTTTGGACCCAGATTTCGTTCTTGTTAAGCTCCTGAGGTTAAGAAAATGAATATTTAGAGTGCTTATATGTAGAACTGAGCTGAAAAATTATTCTGACACAGATATTTAGGAAGAAGGAAATGAGATCTTGTCCCAGAGAGTTCGATAAAAATAAAGAGTACTAGATTAGGGGTGAGAGGACCCAGATTTGAATCCAGTCTGTGCAGCTCACCAGCTGCCAGGAACTGGACAAGTTGCTGCACCTCTCTGCCTCTGCATCCCTTTCTGCATAATAAAACATTGGGCAAGGTAGCCTCCAAGTTACTTCCAGTTCTTGCAGTCTGAGATAGAGACTCTATATCTACATTAAGGAACGCCAATGAGTCTTCTATGTTGCTTGTTAGTGCTGTTGGCAACATCAGATTATTCGCTTACATGTAGTCTTCCAGGAGGTAGAATGTCTGTCTCCTATGAGAGCTTACCCTTTCCTCAGAAAAAGCTGAGAATTGAGGTAAACTTGAAGAGGAAAACTACAGAACATGGCTGGCTAGAAAAGCAGGATGAAAGACCAGTGAAGTAAATGGAACCACTTACCTTATAAAAGAGAGGATCCCTAGATATGACGGCTGTCTTCAATACCAAAATACCTTTCATGTGCAGGAGGGAGGAAGTTTATTCCTCCAGAGATACCTCCAGAGAGCTGAACTATGTACTAGAAAGAGAAGGTGCAAGGAAAGCATTTCAATTCAACTTAAGGGATAATTGAACTAAACAGTCATTCCAAGTTGAGCAAAGATGGTCTGGGTTACCTCACCCACCCACTGCCACTCTCCAGAAGCAGTCCAGGAATTTTATGTAACATAAAGAGGACGAGATTAACAATTAAAGACCTAAATTACAATCCAAGTTCGGCCAGGAAAGAGTTGCAGTGAATGACAGGATGACCACATGGTGAAAATGGCTGACTAGGGGAGTTCCACACCAAATGAGAGCTGATTGTTGGTGTTAGGTACAAGTGAGTCAGTTCTGACTCATAGTCATCCTGTGTACAACAGAATGAAACTGCCAGATCCTGTGCCACCTGCACAGCATTTGCCACTCGAGACCAGCATTGCAGCCACTGTGTCAATCCACCTTGTTAAGGGTCTTCCCCTTTTACACTAACCCTCTACTTTGTCAAGCATGATATCTTCTCCAGTGATTGGTCCCTCCTGGTAACATGACCAAAATATGAGAGACTGGCCATTCTCACTTCTAAAGAGCACTCTGGCTATTGTTGTTGTTGTTGTTACGTGCCGTCGAGTCAGACCCGACTCATAGCGACCCCTCCTTGGGTTTCCAAGGCAGTATCACTACAGAAGTAAGATTGCCCCATCTTCCTTCCGAGGAGTGGCTGGTGGGTTTGAACCACCAGCCGTCTGGTTAGCAGGCAAGTGTCTTAGCCACTATGCTACCAGAGCTCCCATTCTGGCTGTAAGACAGATTTTTTCATTCTTCTAGTACTCTATGGTACATTCAATATTCCTCACCAAGACCACAATTCAAATGCATGAATTCTTCTGTGGTCTTCTTTATTCATTATCCAGCTCTCACATGCATATGAGCCTATTTAAAATATTATGGCTTGGTCAGGCACATCTTAGTCTTCAAAGTGACATATTTCCTCTTTAACACTTCAAAGAGGTCTCTTGCAGCAGATTTGCCGAATACAATATGTTGTTTTGTTTCTTGACTGCTGCTTCTATGGGTGTTGACTGTGGGCCTAAGTAAAATCAAATCCTTGACAACTTCAATCTTTTCTCTATTTATCATGATGTTGCTTATTGGTGCAGTTGTGAGGATTTTTGTTTTCTTTATGTAGTCTTTGATCGTCACCAGTCAGTGCTTCAAGTCTTCTCTTTCAAACAAGCAAGTTTGTGTCATCTGCATATTGCAAGTTGTTAATGAGTCTCCAATCCTAATGATATGCTCTTCTTCATATAGTACAGCTTCTCAGATTGTTTACTCATTGTACAGATTACATAAGTGTAGTGAAAGTATACAACCCTGACTCACACTTTTTCTGATTTTCACCCATGCAGTATCCCCTTGTTCTGTTTGAATGACTGTCTTTTGGTCAATGGACAGGTTCCTCATGAGCACACGTAAGTGTTCTGGAATTTCTATTCATTGCAATGGTATCCATAATTTCTTATGATTCACATAGTCAAATGCATAGCCAATAAAACACAGGTAAACATCTTTCTGGTATTTTTTTCTTTCAGCCAAGATCCACCTGACATCAGTAATGATATCCCTTGTTCTACATCCTCTTCTGAATTTGGCTTGACTTTCTGGCAGTTCCCTGTCAATGTATGCTACAACCATTTTTTAATTATCCTCAGTAAAATTTTACTTGTGTGTGATATTAATGATATTTTTTAATTATCCTCAGAAAATTTTACTTGTTTTTGATATTAATTTACACATTCTGTTGGGTCACCTTTCTTTGGAATGGACACACATATAGATCTCTTCCAGTCACTTGGCCAGGTCACTGTCTTCATAGTGTTTTGGCATAAATGAGTCAGTGCTTCTAACACCACAGGTTTGTTGAAACATCTCGATGGGTATTCAATCAATTCCTGGGACCTGGTTTTTCAGCAATTCTTTTCATGCAACTTGGACTTCTTCCTTCAATACCATTGGTTCTTGATCATATGCTACTTCCTGAAATGACTGGATGTCAACCAATTTTTTTTGGTCCAGTGACTTTGTATTCCTTCCATCTTCTTTTAATGCTTCCTGCATCATTCAATACTTTGCCCATAAAAATCCATCAGTACTGCAACTCGAGGCTTAAATTTTTTCTTCAGTTCTTTCAGCTTGAGAAATGCTGGGCATGTTCTTCCATTATGAATTTCTAATTCCAGTTTCTAGAACATTTTATTATAATACATTGTGTTCTCAAGCTGCCCATTGGAAGCTTCTGTTCAGATCTTTTACATCATAATTTTTCCATTTGCTTTAGCTACTCTATGTTCAAAAACAAGTTTCAGAGTCTTTTCTGACATCCAGTTGGTTTTTTTTTCTTTCTTTCCTGTCTTTTTAATGACATTTTGCTTTGTTCTTGATATTATCCTTCAATTCATCTGGTCTTCAGTCACAGGTGTTCTGTGCATCAAATATATTCTTCAGATGGTCTCTAAATTCATGTGGGAATTACTGAAGGTCATATTTTGGCTCTCTTGAACTTATTTTAATTTTTTTCACTTCAACTTAAATGTGTATATGAGCAATTGATAATCTGTTGGACAGTCAGCTCCTAGCCTTATTCTGATTGGTTGTTTTGAACTTCTCCATTGTCTCTTTCTACAGATATAGTCAATTTGATTCCTGTGTATTCCATCTGGTGAGGTCCACGTGTATAGCTGCTATTTATGTTGTTGAAAAAAGGTTGGCTGGAGGACATGGTATTAAGGCCTCTTCTAATCCAAGACTTATGAAAATCTGTGCATGTATCTCCCTCCTCCTCTAGAACTGAAAATAAAATATATGTGAGAAACTATCATGGCATTGTTGGTCAAGCTTTTTGTATAAGTGTGTGTGTCTAGGATACTTCATTTTCTCTTACACTTAGGTAAATGAGCACAGTGATCTATATACAACTGTAGCTTTCTGAAATGTTTCTATTCTTCTCTGCATAATTTTCTTAAGTGCTGGACAGATTTGAAGTGTAACAAGTGCCATTGAGTTTAATTTTCTGGACTAAACCCAACTGAAATTGAAAACAAAACAACAAAAAATATTACTTAGAATCTGTACTTGCCCAGGGAAGCAGGATATACTTTCATCCTGCCAAGAAGAGTCAGTTTTGATGAAGATAATCCATCTTACACTCCTGACCCCATTCATTTTCAGTGTTTTTCACCTCCTGCATTTAAGCCATTGAGTCCATGTCTTCCAGAGCATTGTTCTTTCTAGCCATATCCATCTTTCATTCTGCCACTGCGACCAAGATTGTTGTTAGATCTTGCCGGTCCCTAGCCTGTCTACTCTCTCTGTCAGCTACCACCTTTACCTCTTTCTCTCTCCAGGTTAGATTATGTGGTCCTACGCTAAGACTTGTCATATATGATTTTTCAAAACCTCAACCTAGCTTTAATCAAATTTCCAACTTATTAAATCTCATAAGTAGCCTGCTAAATGCTGGCTACTTATGACAACACATGCTCTCTCTCTCTCTCTCTCTCTCTCTCGCTCTCACTCTCGCTCTCTCTCACACACACACACACATACATACACACATTGATGTCATTTCACATTTAAGGTTCCAGACCTCAAGAGGTCCTTAATATTGTCCATGTCTATAAATTTCTCTGTTTCCTTCTCTTTCTCACTTTTCTATAGTTATTTCAAACTGTGTCTACTCTCCACAAAATTCCAGCCCTGCCATTTCACCCACTCACTCTCACTTCCTTCACAGGGAAAGCTAAAATCATCAAATGAGAATTTCTTAATTTTCTGCCACCAAACCCATAACCTTCCTTTGCTCTGCACCCTGTGTTTTCTCCTTCATTTCTGCTTTGATAGTAGAGGCATCTTTTAACATATGTTGAGAAATGACTTCAGTTCCTCCCCCCAAACCTTAACATTTTAACTTCCCATATTCTTAATCTCTAATCTTCTTTTTGGAATGGAAAAGTTGGAAACAAAGAAGAATCACCACTAGTTGGAAATTATGACCTTGGTTATAGAAGTGATGCCAGAGATCACATGACAGAATTTTGCAAGACCAATGACTTATTCGTTACAAATACATTTTTTCGACAACATATACAGCAGCTATACACATGGACTTCACCAGATGAAGTACACAGGAATCAGATCAACTACATCTGTGGAAAGAGGCAATGAAGAAGCTCAACAAATTCAGCCAAAACAAGGTCAGGCGCTGACTGTGGAACAGGCCATTAACTGTTCATATGCAGGTTCAAGTTGCAATTAAAACAAGTCTGCAAGAGCCAAAATATGAGCTTGATTATATCCCTTCTGAATTTAGAGATCGTCTAAAGAATAGATTTGATGCATTGAACATCATGCATTTTGCAATGACAAAAACTGGAGGAATTGTGGGATGACATCAAGAACATCATGCATGAGGAAAGCAAAAGTTCATTAAAAAGAATGGAAAGGAGAGTTCCGGTAAGATGGTGGAATAGGCAGAAAGACTGCATAGACCCTCTTCAACGAAGAAAAGGGGAACCAATTAACACAGATGCAGAAGATAATCCTGGACCCCTGAGCCTTGAAGGGAAGGATATAGAAGTGGACTCAATTCCAACTAGCAGAAGAATTAGCATGAAAACACCAAAAAAGGAGACATACAGAGCTGCGGTCTGGCAGTAATCCTGATGGCACAGACAGCTTGGATATTGCCGAGTGGTGGTAGGACCAAATAATTAACCTAAAAATCAGCCCTGCTAGCCAGGGACTGCACAGAGGACTGCTCTGGTGGCTGGGGAATAAAAGGAAAAGCACAGAAGAGGAAGGCAGGCTGACCTGTGGACTTTTCTCTGTCCAGAGGGCACAGACATTTTGAATGTTTACAAGTGGCTTGACCATTTTGGATATTTAAAATGACAGCATTCTCACATCCTAGGGATTGAAGAACAGGCCCCACTTGCCGGGAACCCCAAGGACATTCCAGACCTGGAGGACAGGAAAGGTGTGACATTTGCCCTGTTATTCTTATATGCCACACCCTCTTGGTGAACACTTTTTGGGCTGGCAGGAATCCCATCCCAGTCTGTATGCTCAGATGGAGCCTGGGTGCCCTCCGCCACCCTGCCCCGATATTTTTTTCTTTTTTCTGTTTTTTAGTTTGTTTGTTTTTTCTGTTTTAAAACTACTATTAATATTAATACTTTTGTCCTTTTTACCATTATTCTTTATTCTTCCCCTCCCAGGTTCCAATTTTCAGCTTTTTTTCTTTTTCTTGTTCCTGGTTGTGATTTTTTTTCTTTGTACTCATGGTTAACCTCATTATTGCTTGTTTTCCTTTTTGCATTTTTCCCACATTTTTCTTCATTATTATCCTTCTCTACTTTTTCTCTTACTGTCTTGTCCCCAAATATTGCAGGGTTTTGTGTTTTGTTTTCTTTCTTCTTCTTTTTCCCTTTTTCCTTTTATTGGTTACTGTCCCTGTGTGAGTACGTGGTGTATTTTTGTCCATTCGCTTTTACTTTTTTGATGGTTATTCAATTGTAATTTTTGTCTAACTGAGTGGAAGACAGCAACAGTCCCAATATGACACAACCACACCCACACCTCTTGCAGCTTCACTTAGTGAGAGCAACCACTTCCTTCTCCAAAAATAAACCAACAATAAACAACCACCAAGAAGACCCTGACCCATCCTTGGCTGCTCTTCAAAAACAGTTAACAGAGATCTAAATACAACAATACCACAATGTCTCGGAGAAAATAGACCATCACAGTCCACACAAAGAAGCAAGATAAAGTGGTAGAAACAAGGGAGCAGGATACAGACTGAGAACACATCCTTGAGGAAGAAACAGCTTGGAATGCTCTGATAAGGAATTCAAAACAATTGTATTTAGGTATCTTCGAAGGACTGAGAGATAGACCATAGAAAACACAGAAAAAACCCTAGAAGAATTTTGGAAGAAAATACAAGAACAAAATGACAAAATAAATTCTAAATCTATAGATAGAAGTCCAGAAGATTAATACTAAATTGTCTGAAATAGATAACACATTGGAAGGGCAAAGGAGTAGAATTGATGCAATGGAAGATAGAATTAATGAGATTGAAAACAAATACCTGAATACTTCTTTGGAAAGGGATCAATCAGAAAGAAGATCAAAACAAAATGAAGAAAGCCTAAGGTTCATGTGGGATACCATCAAAAGGAATAACCTACATGTCATGGGAATTCCAGAACAGGAAGAAAAAATGAAACCACTGAGAAAATTGTACAGGATTTATTGGAGGAGAACTTCCCTGATATGAATGAAAGATGAGAATATATCCATTCAGGAAGTCCAATGAACCCCAAACAGGATAGATCCCAAAAGAAAAACACCAAGACATATTGTCATCAAACTCACCAAAACCAAAGACAAAGAAAGAATCATGAGAGCAGCATGGAAAAACAAAAAGTTACCTACAAGGGGCAACCAATAAGACTAAGCTCAAATTTCTTGACAGAAACCAGGCAGGTGAGAAGAGAGTGGGATGGTATATATAAAACACTGAAAGAGAAAAATTTCCAACCTATAATTATGTACTCAACAAAATTGTCCCTCAGATATGATGGTGAAATTAGGACATTTCCAGACAAGCAGAAATTAAGGGAATTTGTTAAAACCAGACCAACCTTACAAGAGATGCTAAAGGGAGCCCTTTGGACAAAGAAGCAACAACAGCCAACAACAACTGACCATTAACACACATGATGATATAACCCAGAAACCAACGCAGCTATGAAAGTATCCAAAGTAAATAAGCCTACAAGTTTGTAAACAGGGAACCAGAAACACCAACCGACAAATGAGGACACTACAAACCAAAAAGAGGGAAAAAAATCTGTGTCATTAAAGAACTTCTAGATGGTAGGGAAGTCAAGACAACTACAAGATAGAACAGGCTGTTCTAAACTTGGGAAGAAAGCTATAAATCACAGGTTAACCTCAAAGAAAAATGATAAACTTTTACATCAAAATAAAAAAGAGGACCAGCATAAATATTCAGCAAATACTAAAACAATAGCAATGAAGGAAGTGATAACATGATTCATAAACAAAACAAGCTCAGCATAGAAAATTATATGGAACAAAGAAATCAACACAATGAAAAAGCACATGACAAAAATGACAGCAACAAATTCATATTTGCTGATAATTACATATATGGCAAGGTACTTTCTCTAAGATTGATGGAAATCTCCAATGCCTCAACACTAAAGGAATTAACAGTCCAATTGAAAAATGAGCAGAAAACATGAATAGACACTTCACCAAAGATGATATTCAGGTGGTCAGCTAATACATGAAAAGATGCCCACAATCATTGGCCATCAGAGAGATGTAAATCAAAACAACAATGAGATATACCATCTCACCCTAGCACTGATGGCAAGGTTCAGTAGGACAGAAAATAACAAATGCTGGCAGGGATGTGGAGAGATTGGGACTCTCATGCACTGTTTGTGTGACTGTGAAGTGGCACAACCACTGTGGAAAGCAATATGGCGATTCCATAGAAAGTTGGAATTGGAGATTGACCCAGCAATCCCATTACTAGGTATATATCCTAGAGATGTGAAAGCCAGGATAGGAACAGATACATGCATGCTCATGTTCATCACAGGACTATTTACAATAGCAAAAAGATGGAAACAACCTACGTGCCCATCAGCAGAAGAGTGGATGACCAAACTATGGTACATACACATACTGGAATGCTATGCAGCACTAAAGAATAATGTACAGTCTGCAAAACACTGCATAATATGGATGAATTTGGAGGACATTAAGCTGAGTGAAATAAGTTAATCACAGAAGGACAAATATAGTATTAGTTCATCGTTGTGGAGGGTCAAGGAAAGGTTTATATAGGGAGGGAAGCTTTCTTTGTTAGTTGCCAGGGGTGGGAGGGAACACTGCAAAAAAAAAAAAAAAAAAAAAAGCATTGACCCATGTCACTTTAGTTTTATGTATTTCACTGTGCATAAATTATATTTCAATAAAATGCATTTTTTAAAAAAGAAATCAAACAATTTTGCATTTGGCAAATCTGCTTGCTGCAAGGGATCTCTTTGAAGTATTAAAAATCAAAGATGTCACTTTGAGGACTGAAGTGTCCCTGACCCATGCCATGATATTTTCAATTGTTTCATATGTGTGTGGAAACTGTACAGTGAATAAGGAAGACTGAAGAATTCATGGCTTTGAATGGTGAAGAGTATGAACTGCCAGAAGAATGAACGAGTCTGTCTTTGAAGCAGTAGACTTCCTGTCATGTCCCTTCCTGACATGTTAATGTAAGGAACCAATCTCTAAAGAAGCACATCATACTTGGTAAAGTAGAGGGTCGGGGAAAAAGAGGAAGACCCTCAATTGGATGGATTGACACAATAGCTATAATGATGGGCTCAAACATAGCAATGACTGTGAGGGTGGCGCAGGACCAGGCAATGTTTTGTTCTCTTTTATATTGGGTTACTATGAATTGGAATAGACTTAATGGCACCTAACAACAATAACAACAACATGGAAACAATAGAGATCATTGTTTTATATTGTTTGTTTACTACCTATGTGCATTTGGGTTTTTCTTGTTTTTGTTCTGCCCACCCAGAATCCATTCTCCCTTCTCTGAATTTCCCATGGAAAATTACATCTTACTCACTTTCAGATCATGAGCTTCAGGGCGGGCTGACTCTATTACCACATGTAACCCACTCCTGGCCAGCTAGAGCACCACATCTCTTGGCTTTAATGAATAGTGCAGTGATGGTTATTGAGTCTAAGCCAGAACAATGGGACTCCTTCCTGGGAATTGTGCTGCAATTGTTGATGGAAAGATACTCTTCTTCTTCTGGAGTACCAAGCTGATAGAATGTAAGCTTGCATCACCTGGTGGGCACCTGCTTGAAAATGAAAGGTGAAAGCATGCTTGAGAATGAAGCCAACACAATGAGAAGCTTTGAGTGCTTACTTCCAGGATGCCAAAGAGACACGCTCCCATATTTATTGGCAACATGAGCAGATAAGTTCTCCCAAGTCAGTTTGATTAAATTAATACAATATTCATAAGTAAGAATTATGTACATTTATATATTTTTTTGCTGTCTCCTTACCCGTTTTTGGTGTCATGCCTATGTTTGTTGGTGTTATTAGGTGCCATTGGATTCGTTCCAACTCATAGTAGCCCTATGTATAACAGAACAAAACACTACCTGGTCCTGCACCATCCTCACAATTGTTGCCATGGTTGAGCCTATCATCATAGCCACTGTGTCAATCCATCTCACTGAAGGTCTTCCCTTTCTTTGATGACAATCTATTATGCCAAGTATGATATCTTTTTCTAGGGATTGATCCTTCTGACAACATGACCAAGGTAGGAGTGACAAAGTCTGGCCATTCTTGCTTCTAAGGACAATTCCAGCTGTACTTCCTCCAAGGCAGATTTGTTTACTCTTCTAGCAGTCTATGGTACATTCAATATTCTTGTCACCACAACTCAAATGCATGAATTCTTCTGTGGTCTTCATTCATTTTCCAGCTCTCACATGCATGTGGTGCTATTGAAAATACGATGGCTTGAGTCAGGTGCACTACAGTCTATGCTGTTGTTGTTGTTGTTGTT
>NW_006921619.1:11383739-11400125 GCF_000298275.1 Orycteropus afer afer | reverse complement strand
GTCCCTCTCGGTAGGGTAACAAGGGAACGTGTTCAGTGCAGATCAGTGAGTAAGCACAAGCCCGCCTTGTTTCAGTGCCTATGCTTAAACTGTGCTAGCCTCATAAAAAAATATTTGGGAAGATTTTCATTTCTTTTATACTCTGGAATATGCTGGAAAGCTAATTACTCATCCTGCCTTCCATACCTATATAGAACATTGTGGCAGTTCAGTTTGTGTGTCATCTTGGCTGGGCCTGATTGAGTGGCCAGCCAGCTGGATGTAGTATTCCCCATCATGAGACTGGTAATCAACTCCATGAGTAGCTGTCTTTGGGAATGTTGTCTGCTTCCTGAATATAAGCTGAAGCCTTGGGGAATGGTCCCTAGCTTATGGAACACTTGGACCCTGCATGTAGACATGTCATTGTTTAGCAGCCTGCCATGCTCTGCCAACCTTAACACTTACAACAGACTTGAGTTAATGGCCTGCCTTGTGGTTTGGTAACATCAGGACTGTGCCATTTTATTTGTCAATCTTGGGCTTGTTAGCCTCAGCAGCCAGTAGCTGCCTGAGTGAAGAGATGCTTCTAGCTTCAGTGGGCAAGGAGCAAGGGGCAAAGCTGAAGCCCAGGGTCGAGGGGCTTTCGCCCAGTCCCTAGAGCCTGGCACTTTGTACTCAGACTTCTGACCTCCCGAACTGTAAGAGAATAAACTCCTGTTTGATAAGGCCATCCCATTTGTGGTACATTTCTGTCAGAGTGGCACTAGGTAACCAGAACAAACACACTGAAAAATACACTAGGATTAGAAGAGATTTAAAACAAAGTATACACTGTATTATTGGCAAAGCTGGACAGAAGAACATAGTAATCTTTGCAGCCAAAATGGAGTCTTCCTGAACTGAATTTTCAACTCAATCTCTGGAAGATACTGGAGAGCAAAAGCCTCTCCAACTGACTCCCCTACACACACATATTCAAAATATAGAGAGCCTTACAAATTTTATTTGCATTTTTCTAAAGAATTATGTACTTCATTTTAATTTTTCATTTCATTATATTTTTATCATTCGTAATACTTTATAATTTTATTTTCTCTGCTTATTTAAAGCCCAATTCCTTATGGACTTCTATATTCTGTTTATCTTTTTGAAGAACCACCTCTTTTGTTCATTAATTCTATTTTTTATTTTTTATCATTCTTATTTATTTTTTATTTTACTAATTATACAATTTATATTTTGGGCTTATTTTGTTAATTTTTCTGTTACTATTGGCCTTTTTTGATTAATAGTAAAGAAATTTAAATCTATGAATAATTATTTTATTAATAACCCTTAGCACCAGCCCATAGTTTTCCTATGTACTATTCTCATTTTGTTGACTTTCAGGTAATCACTGCCAATAGTTTTGATTCCCTCTTTGATGACTACTTTTTGATGACAGTTGTGGGGCTGTGTTTTATTGTTTTATGTTTAATTTTCCAAGGAATTTCAGTTTTGATCTACCATTTATTTAGGTCTGATTAGTGTGTTCCTTGGATGGCACTTGACTACTAATCTAACCCACCCAACAGCACTATGGAAGAAAGGCTGGCCATCTGCTTTCCTAAAGATTGCAGCCAAGAAAACCCAATGAGAGAGTTCTGCTCTATAACATACAGGGTCACCATGAGTAGCAACTGACTTGACAGCAAGCTGTTAGTTTGACTGTTGAGTCCTGGGCGGTACAAAAGGTTAACACACTCAGCTGCTAACTGAAAGGGTGCAAGTTTGAGTCTACCCTGGTGCCTTGGAAGAAAGGGCTAGAATCTACTTCTGAAAAATAAGTGATCTAAAGTCTTATGGAGTGCAGTTCTATTTAGGCACACATGAGGCTGATATGACTCAGAGTCCACTTAATAGCAACTGTTTTTATTTTTGTACTTTTAAGTTTGATTATTTCATAGTCCCAGAATGTGAGTCAAAGGATTTTAAAATTTTGAAATGCATCATTAAGAATTTTCTTTATGACTAAGTACATCATGATTTTTTCTGTTCCTACTTCTATGGACACCTGAGAAAATATATATATGCACATATACTTACATAATATAATTATATGTACATATATAATACAATTTTATATATATACACGTATATAATACAATTATATAATATACATTATTTGTTATATTGTATGTATCTAAAATATATATAAATTTCTTTCATTGTTGAATCAAATTTTGTTTATATTTTGAAGAATTTTTTTTCTATATCATGTTATGCATTTAGAGTGCATGAAAGTATGTGACAAACATATAATCTTGGTATTTTTAATCAACTAGAAAATAATATGTCTCAGTTTTTGCTCTTAACCTCAAATTTTACTTTATCTCATATGAACATGACCACTTTTGGTTTCTTTTGCTTGTACTTTATGTACAAGCTAAATATTTTTATTATTACATAGAATGTAAAGAAAAAGATACATAAAACCTGAATGCATAGCTTAAAGAAAGGAGTCTTGATGGTGCAATGGTACTATTGACTAGCATACTGGTAGTTTGAACCCACCAGGCTCCAAAGGAAATAGACCTGGAGATGTGCTCCCACAAAGATTATAGCCTAGAAAACCCAACAGGGCAGTTCTACTTTGCCACATGGGGTTGCTATGGGTTGAAATTGCCTTGACTGTACCCGACAGCAAAAGGGCTTAAAGAACACTTATCTGCTACTACTCAGGTCAATAGAATGTAGAATATTGGCAGATCTTCAGAAGCCCCCAGTTTGTCTCACCATTTCCCTCAAATGTTACCACTATCCTACCTTTTCATGAGAATTGACTGCTTTCTGTTCTTCATCTTTTAACCATCAAAGTATTCATTCCTTACTGTAAGGTTTCCATTTGCCTGATTCTGAAATTTACCTACACATAATTATTCAGTACAAACTTTTTTTTATCTGCCTCATAAAAATTAGTTTTCTCAATAGTTTTCCTCCCTTTCTTCTTCTTCTCCTCCTCCTCTTCCTCCTTCCCTTCTTCTCCCCGTCCCCTTCCTCCTCCTTCTTCTCCTTCTTCTTCTTCTAATTGTGCTTTGGGTACAAATTTACATAGCAAACTTGTTTTACATTCAACACTTCATGCACATCTGGTTTCATGGCCCTGATTACCATCCCCACCTGTAAAAAACTCTCCTCCCCTCTGGGCCCTGTGACCACCCCCTCCCTGTGCCCTTCTCAGCTGTGCATTCCTGTCTGTCCAGCCTTCCTTCTATGTGAGTGCTACCCCTCTGGTGTCTCATGACTGCTTGATCCAAGGGGTGCATCTCCCTGGAGTAGGTGGGTGCATTGCCCTGGGGTAGATATTCTATATGTAGGTCTTCCTACTGTTGGGCTGAGAGCCAATTCATGGAAGTGAGTCTATTTCCAGGCTCAAAAGATAATCCAGGGCCATAGTCTTGGGGGTTCTACCAGTCTCTATCGACCAGTAATTCTGGTCACTTTTGTGTTTTTTAATTTTCTCCTGCTCTATCCAGAATCTCTAGGTTTGATCCCTTTCTGCCCAGTTGGCATTGGTAGCCAGAAACCATCTATTTCTTCTTGTCTCGAATCATGAAAGCTGAGGTTCTCATGGTCCATCTTATCTTTTGACTAATTTTTTCCAGATGACTTTGATCTTCGCTCTTCTTTGCTCCAGCCCAGAGGAGACCAATAGTTGCATCTTAGATGGCTGCTCAAAAGCTTTTAAGACCCCAGTCGTTACTCACCAAAGTAGGTTGTAGAACAAAATTTTTATGAAGTATGTGTGCCAATTGAACATGATGTCCCCCAAGACTGTGGTCCCAAGCCCCCAGACTTACATATTTTACTCAATATTATTTTCTTGTTAATGATTTATTCATCTCCTTGTGTGTAGAAACCAAAACCAAACCAAATGCCATTGAGTTGCTTTCGACTCAAAGTGACCTTCTAGGCCAGAGTTGAACTGCCCCATAGGGTTTCCAAGGCAGACTGCTACATCTTCTCCTGCAGAGCAGCTGGTGAGTTTGAATCACCAGCCTTTCAGTTAGCAGGTGACCACTTAACCACTGCACCTCCAGGGCTCCTTTTCTTGTTGGTAGCTATAGCTTTTTTTTTTTTTTTTTTAAATATAAAGCTTTGTGATATTCCATTACAGAAATAAACAACATCTTCCTTTCCCCACCGCCCCTCCACTGTTACTTGTCATGTTTTGCTTCCAGTTTAGGGCTATTTCATATGATGTTGCTATAAACTTTCTTGAACAAGTTCCTCACATAATCAGGTCCATTGGTTATATAAAAATAAGCATTATTTTGGGTCCATAATGGTTATCTTCAAATTTAATAGAGTTTGTCAAACACCAGTTTATAATTTCCACAATCATGAATGAGTTTCTATTGCTTCACATTTTCAGTAATAGGATATATGATTAATCTTTGTAATTGTAATCATTCTGGTGACCATGCGATGGTATCTTCCAGTTATAACTTTTCCTTGTCTGGATTACTAGTGAAAGTGGGTAACTTTTCATATATTAATTTCTGCTTAAAATATTTGTCCACAACTCTTGCCAACTATTGAGCTGTCTATCATTTTCCTATTGATTTGTTTTTGAAAATACATATTCTGGATAGGAGCTCTTTGTTATTTATATACATTGCAAAAATCTTCTCCCACTCTTGTTTTCTTTTTCTCTCTCTTAATGGTGGTTTTCTATTAATAGAATTTCATTTTAATATACTGAAATTTCTCATTCTTTTACTTTATGGTTAGCGCTTTTTTGCATGTGTTTCTAAATGTTTCTAAATTGTGTATTTTAAAATGTTTCTTTTAAAGAAACATTTAGATACCTAGAAGTCATAAAGAAATTCTCCTATTTTATCTTGTTTGCCTTTACTGTTTAGGCCTACAATTCTCTTAGAACTGACTTTTGCATATAGTGTAAGATAGATAGTCAAGCTGAATCCACACCTCCCCCCCCAATATTTATTGGAAAACTAATCTTTCTTGACTACTCTCTACATTATCATCTGTATCCTATATCATGTATCCATATATGTGCAGTCTGTTTTTTTGTTTCTCTAGTTTATATCTTGTGTTCACACTATGTTAATAACTGTAATTTTATAATAAGTCTTAATGTTTGGTTGAGCATGTCTTCCTACATTGGTTTTTTCTTTAAAAGTATCTTTTCTATGCTTGAGTCTTTGTATATCCATACATTTTATGATCAACTTGACAAGATCCAATAAATAATCCTTTGAGATTTTGATTGGGATTGCATTGAATCTTTATATCAATTTTGGAAGAAATGTTGTATTTACAGTGCCAAGTATTACAGTCCATGAAAATGTTCATACTTCTTCCTTTAGTTTGGCCTTTAATGTCTCTCAATGACTTTTGGTTGTCTAAAAACAGGCCTTGGACATCTTTTGTTTGATTTGATTCTAGATATTTGATAGTCTTGTAGATGGTATATTTTTAGAATTTTATATTTTGGCTACTTGTTTCTGGTACATATGAATAATGTATTTGATTTTTGTTTGTTGATGTTTTTCATATAGAAAACTTACCAATTTGTTTTATTAACTCTAAAAATTATTTGTAGATTCCTTTGAGTTTTCGATATATATAATCATGAATAATGACAATTTTATTCTTTCCTTTCAAAACTTTTATACTTTTCTTCTTTACCCTGTCTTATGGCACTGTCTATATCCTCTAGAATAACACTGCATATAAAAATACAAATCAGACATTTTGGTATTGCTTTTACCCTGAGAGAGACACTTTCAACATTTCACCATTGATATGAATTTGCTGAAGGGTTATGTAGCTAGAGCTTTTATCATGAATAGATATTTAATTTTAACAAATACTTTTTCTTCATTTATTCATATGATTATATGATGTTTTTCTCTTTTATTCTATTCATGTGGCAAATTAATTGATTAATGCTTTTGTTGTTGAATGAACCTTGAGTTTTTGTAATGAAGCCAAATTGAATGTGATGCATTATTCTTTTTATATATTGCTAGAATCTACTTGTTACCATTTTGTTTAGCACTTTGCATTTATATCTACAAGGAAAAATGAACAGTGATATTTCTTCTTCATACCATCCTGTCAGATTTTGGCATCAAAATTATATTGACATTAAAAAACAAGTTGGAAGCTGCTCCTTTCTCTTATTTGACAAATTTATTGTAAGATTAATATTATTTCTTCCTTAAATATTTAGCAGAATTACATATTGAAACTATTTTGACCTTGGGCTTTCTTATTTTATATTTACCATTAACCTGATTTCTTATTATTGGCTTTTTTCCCTTCCTTTAATTTATCTGATTTAATTGTCTTTCATATTCCCTTTTTCCATCTTGTGGGGTTTTTGTTGTTGTTGTTGTTGTTCTACTATGCATTTATATTTCACTAACAGTTATTTTTCAACATTCAACAAATACCCTTAAACTCACCCAATGCAAAATTAGTCTTCAAAAATTAGATAAAAGCTGTTTTATTCTCAAGAGAGACACTTAGAATGTTTTCTCTACTCTATCCTCCTCCTGCCTATTAGTATAATTGAAATTTTATTATGAGTTATTATAATATTTCTTCCATATTCTTCATCTATTTTAAGAAACTTTATTTTTCAAAATAAGATTTACTGGATTCAGTGAGAATCAAAATTTTTCATGTATCTCTCATCTTCCCCAATCTGATATCTCTATTCTGATTAAATTTTAATTTAGAGGGCATACATCTTCAGGTCATTAGCAAGAGGTTCATGGGTACATACTTCTTGAAGTCTCACAGTTCTTGGAGAATAAGATTCTGGGATCACAGCCGTTTTTCCTTTGGTATTGTTTAAATATTTTCTAATGTTGCTAGCTTCTACTACTACAGATAAGAATCTAGTGCTGAAACCATTCTCTTTCCCTTGCAAATAACCTGTTATTTCCTTTTAAGAATTTGTAAAATGTGCTTGTTATCCCTGGAGCTTAAATTTTCAACACAAACTGTTTGTGTTATCATTATTAACTATATATGGAACTCTATGACTTTCAATCCAAAATGCTGGATGTATTCAAGTCCAGAAAGGTTTTTTTCCCTTTTTTTTTTTTATTAGTGTTTCTCCATTCATTCCATTTTCTCCTTCAGAACTGCTGGTCTTTGTCAACTATGCCACCTGAATCTAGCTTCCATTTCACTTTCTCTTTTTCACTCATAATTTTCACTTATTTTTTCTTTTTTGCTCTGTATTTTGGAATACATTTTAAGTCTATGTGTTTTAGATCAGTTATTAATTTTTTGCCCCATCCATATTTTTATCCCTTCTACTGATTGCTTTTTAATTTCAGAATTCAAAGTTTTATTATTTTTCCCTAATTTCTGAGAGCCCTTGGTTTCACTTTTTTTGCAATATTTTCTGAACTGTCATTGAGACTTTGCATGTGATATGTCTCTTTCTTGATCACCCCTTTCCTCCATTCTTTTCCTAAGGGCCCCACTTTATTTTGATTGTCAGTGTTACACAGCTTCTTTCAGTCTTCTTATTTGCTCACATTTTCAGTATTTATTTCAATTTATTTTACTTTCCCTTTGCATTTTCACCCGTATGAACATAGGCTAGGCCAATCAGCACCACCAGCCAGTGAAAGTTCTCTTGACACTCTTCAGGCCAAGCAGTTGCAGCTTCAAGTTGCTGGTTCCTTTCCAAGTAGATCAACAGCAATGGAGTAGTCAGGCTAGATTGTTGAATCAAATCAAGATGGAAGGCTGTTGGGATCATAAGGTTTTCCAGGTACATTGAGAGAGAAAAGGGAGCAATGGAAAAGAGCAATGATCTTCAGCAAGATCACACCCAGAATCCGACCCAGGATTGCTGGTATCAGAGGATGGAACTTCTCCAAGCAACAAATAACATGCTAACCAGGCTTTTCTCCTTGCTGTCTGAGATGCAAACTATCACTCACTACAAGCAGTTACAATATGCTACCGATATCTCAATTGTTCATAGACATAAAAAATAAAAGAGAACTCATGGCATAATGGAAATAATCTCATGTAGGTAGTCAGAAGACCCTGTACTGGATTCATGACTTGGATCCAGTTAGACTCATATTCCTTATCAGTGAAGTAAGGATGATGGAATGGGCCAAGCCTTCTTCACAACAATGTTATAAAAATCAAACAATATGAGTGAAAATATTTTGTTGTGTAAAGTACCAGGAGAATACAAGATGAAGTTACTATTAATAATCATGAAAAAATTAGTTATAATTAATTTTAAAAAATAGGCTGTCTCACACTGTAATTAACTTTGTCACTAGAAGCGTTCATGAGAAACTTGCACAACCCTCTCTTGGAGGTGTTTGGGGAGAGTGATGCATAGGACATTAGAGTCATTAATCTCTGAGTCACTTTTCAATTTTCTGAAACTTTATGATTCATCCAGAACTTGGAAGTTTCATAGGCCTGGGAACTAAAGTTTCCCTGAAGTTAAACTCAAATACATCAATTCAAAATCAAGCATGAGATATATAGGCCAATGAGGATAAAGTATGGCTGCAATATATGGCTAAAGCAGACTTCTGTTTCACTAATAACAGAAAAAATTATAATGAGAATTATCTGGTGAAATAACTACCTATGGCCCATTGACATCATCCTGGTGGACTGCGAGGGAGAGATGGATCCCAGATTTAATTAGAAAAATTTGACCAATTTTCTCTTGAGCACTGGGTTCCAAACCCATGTGTTCCTACTAGTTCCTAAGTTTAGAACTCAAAGTCTCCAGTCTATGCTTAGATGTGATATAAACAGATGAGCTCATAGACCACAAGTTATCGAGAGAAATCAGCCACACATACTCAAATGAAACCTAAGCAAGAATCTTATTTCTGTTAGTTGTTATATTTGATATATTCTGAAAACTAGTAAGCCTTGTTAGACTTCCATGGAAACAACAGACAATAGAAATTTGTCATATAAGAAACCAAAATATCAGAATGCACAATGAAGGGGACAATCAACCTCACTCTTGAAGCATTACTACTTGATTCATTAATTCAACCAACACTTAACAAGAATATTTTATGTGTGAGGTATTTGACTCAGCACCATACAGGATTCAGAAATGAATTGTAGGCATGTTTAGATCTTAAGATATTTATACTAATAGGTACCAACAAGCAAATAGCTGATAAGATGAGTAGAAATAGAAGGTCAGTTAAAGGTGAGTGGAACATGGGAAAGTTATTTCCTATCGGGAGAATCAGGGAACTTCTCCTGCCTGATCAGTATTTGTGCTCAACTTTGATAAATGAGAAGAATGTAGATGTGTAGGGATGAAAATGAGCTAAGACCCAGAGCTAAGTAAGTATGGAGAATGATTATGGGACAGGGAACAAATAATGACATTTATCAAGTGCTTACTGCATGGCAGGTGCTACCCAAAACTTTTTAAACAAATTATCTCATTGATTGAGGAAACTTAAGCATGAGTAGCTTGCTTGAAGTCATACAGCTTATAAAAGATAGAATTGATTCAATATCCGGTGGTAGTTACAGAAGAGTGTGCAAAAGTAGCTGATACTATATCACAGAGGACATTGGATCCCAAGCTTAAGGGACTCATGTGTCTAGTTCTTGAGTTATTAACTCTATATCTCGTTATTTAAAAGGTTCGATATATTTGTTATGGGCTAAATTTTTTTGACTTGTAGTGGTTTGGGAAATGAAACTGAGACTTCTTTGACTAAAGTGAAAATGGTCATATTTGTTGCTTTCTTCACCATATGGTTCTTACCTCTGAAAGAAGCAGTACTCTGAGATGATCTAAAAGACTTACCACAAACATAAGTTGGAGCCCCTTGACTCTAACAAAGAAGGAGCAAGAAGTTTTGGGAAAGACCCTCCATGCGGTAGGTGACAGATTGGTATAGAATCAAGTCCCACCATTTGTATCAATCTGAGTAAGAAAGTTCCAATACGTGGGGAACAATTGGCAAAAACAGGAGTCAGCAAACTATGGGCCAAATTAAGTTTGCCACCTGTTTTTGTAAATTGTTGACAGAAAGCCAAGTTCATTCATTTACTTATTGTTTGTGGCTGCTTTTATAAAATAAATGACAGTGGTGAATATTTGAGACAGAGACCATATGGTATGCAAAGCCTAAAATAGCTGGTCTTTTACAGAAGAAAATAAAATGAAATTTCTGGCACAGAAGAATCAGAAAATCCTAGAATATTCACAACGAAAAAAATGAATAAAGACAATTTAATTTACACGCACACACACACACTATTCACACACACACATACACAAGCTTATCCCCAAAATGAGGGAGTGATTTGCTTAAAGTCACAGAACTGGTGCTGTCTAGTCAGTTGTGGCACATAGTGACCCTGAGCAGAACAGAATGATAGATTGTCAGTCCTGTGCCATCTTCACAATCTTTGGTATGTTTGATCCCACTGTTGCAGGCACTGTATCAATCCACCTAATTAAGGGTCTTCTTATTTATTACTTACCCTCTAGGTCTTCAAGCATGAAATCCTTCTCTAGAGACTGGTCCCTCTTGATAACATGTCCAAAGTACATGAGACTAAGTCTCACCATCCTCACTTCTAAGGAGCTGTACTTTTTCCAGGACACATTTGTTCGTTTGTCTGGCAGTCCATGGTATATTCAATAATCTTCACCAACACCACAATTGAAATGCATCATTTCTTCTTTGGTGTTTGTTATTCATTGTACAGCTTTTGCATGCATATAAAGTGAGTGAAAATACTGTGGCTTGGGTCAGGCACATTTCAGATCGCAAAGTAACATCTTTGTATTTTAACCATTTAAAGAGGTCATTCACAGCAGATTTGCCCAATGCAATACATCATTTCATTTCTTGACTCCTGCTTCCGTGGGAGTTCACTATGGATCCAAATAAACTGAAATGCTTGACAACTTCAATCTTTTCCTCTTTTACAATGATGTTGCTTATTGATTCAATTGTGAGGATTTTTGTTTTCCCTACATTGAGGTGTAACACATACTGAAGACTATAGTCTTTGATCTTCATCAGTAAGTGCTTCAAGTCCCCTTCACTTTCAGCAAGCAAGGTTGTATCTTCTACGTATCTCAGGATGTTAATGAGTCTTTCTCCAATTCTGATGCTCCATTCTCCTTCATATAGTCCAGCTTCTTGGATTGCTTTCTCAGCATACAGGTTGAATAGTATGGTAAATGGATACAACCCTGATGCACACACTTCCTAATTTTAAACCACACAGTATCCCCTTGTTCTGTTCAAATGACTGCTTCTTGGTCTATGTGCAGGCTCCTCATAAGGACAATTAAGTTGGAATTCCCGTTTTTTGCAATCTTATCCACACAATCAAATGCCTTTTCATAGACAATAAAACACAAGTAAATATCTTTCTGGTATTCCCTGCTTTCAGCCAAGATTCACATGACATCAGCAGTGATATCCCTCATTCCATGCCCTCTTCTGAATCCAGCTTCAATTACTGGAAGTTCTCTGTCAGTGTACTGCTTCAACTATTTTTAAAATATCTTCAGCAAAATTTTGCTTACATGTGATATTAATGATATTGTTCAATAATGTCTACACTCTGTTGGATCATCTTTCTTTAGAATGAGCATAAATATAGATTTCTTCTAGTCAGTTGGCCAAGTAACTCTCTTCCAAATTTTTTGGCATACATGAAGAGTGCTTCCAGCATTGCTTCTATTTGTCGAAACATCTTAATTGGTATTCCCTCAAATCCTGGCACCTTGTTTTACACCAGGCCTCATTGCAGCTTGAATTTCTTCAGTACCATCTGTTCTTGATTGTATGCTACCTCCTGAAGTGATTGAACATCAGCTAATCCTTTTTGGTACAGTGACTCTATGTATTCCTTCCATCTTCCCTTGATGCTTCCTGCAATGTTTGATATTTTCCCCATAGAATTTTTCAATATTGCAACTCTAGGCTTGAATTTTTCTGCCAGTTCTTTCAGCCTGAGAAATGTCTAACATGTTCTTCTCTTTTTGGCTTTCTAAGTCCAAGTGTTTGCACATTCCATTATAATACTTTACTTTGTCTTTTCAAGCCACCCTTTGAGATCTTCTGTTCAGCTACTTTACTTCATCATTTTTTTCCATTTGCTTTAGCTACTGTACATTTAATAGTTTCAGAGTATCTTCTGACATCCATTTTGGTCTTTTCTTTCTTTCTTTCTTGTTTTTTAATGACCTTTTGTTTTCCTCATGTGTGATTGCCCTGGATGTGTCATCTCTCAACTCATCTGGTCTTAGGTCATTAATGTTCAATGTGTCAAATCTATTCTTGAGTTAGTCTCTAAATTCAGGTAGGATATACTCATGGTTGTACTTTTACTCTACTGGACTTATTTTAATTTTCTTCAGCTTCGACCTGAATTTCCATGTGAGCAATTGAGGATCTGCTCTTGTGTTTGGCTCCTCATTCTGATGGATTGTTTTGAGCTTCTCCACTATCTCTTTCCACAGATGTAGTCAACTTGATCCCTGCTTATTCCATCTGGCAAAGATCTACATGTATAGATGCAGTTTATGTCATTAAAAAAATATATTTTCAATGAACAAGTCATTGGTCTCACAAAATTCTATTGTGATCTCCAGTATCATTTCTATCACCAACATTAAATTTTCTAGCTGTTACTCCTTTTTCTTTGTTTCCAACTTCCTTATTCCAGTCAAGGGTAGTTATCAGTATTATCTTGATTGTATATTTGATCAATTTCAGGCTGCAGAAGTTGGTAAATATCTTCAATATCTTCCTCTTTGGCAGTAGTGGTTTGTGTGTAAATTTGAATAATAGTAATATTAACTGGTCTCCTTGTAGGTATGTGAATATCCTTTGTACTTCAGGAAAGATCTTGAAATGTTCTTTTTGATGATGAAGGTAATGACATTCCCCTCCAATTTATTATTCCTTTCATAATAGACCACATGACTTTCTGATTCATAATGACCAATACCAGTCCATTCCAGCTCACTAATGCCTAGAGTATTCATCTGTATATATTCAATTTAATTTTTGATGACTCCCAACTTCTCTAGATTCATACTTTGTATATCCCATGTTCCAATTATTAGTGAATGTTTATAGCGATTTCTTCTCATTTTGAGTCATGACACATCAACAAATGAAGATCCTGTAAGCTTTGCTCCATCCATGTCATTAAGATCTACTCTACTTTAAGGAGGCAACCCTTCCCCAATCATATTTTTAGTGCCTTCCAATCTGAGGGGCTCATCTTCCAGTACTATATCAGACAATGTTCTCCTGCTATCCATAAGGTTTTCACTGGCCAATTTTTTTGGAAGTTGATTGCCCAGTCCTCCTTCCTAGTCTCTCTTAGTCAGGAAGCTCCACTGAAACATATACACCCATGGGTGACTCCACTTGTATTTGAAATACTGATGGCAAAGCTTCTAGCATCATAGCAATATACAAGTCACCACAGAACAACAAGTTGACAGATGAGTGGTGGACAGAACTGGTAAAGGACCATAACTGGTGTCCCTGACCACTAAATGAGTGTTCCTTCTATCACCCAAACCCACTGCCATGGAGTCGATTATGACTCACAGTGACCCTACAGGACAGAGTAGAACTGTCCCCATAGGGTTTCCAAGGCTGTAAATTGTTATGGAAGCAGACCACCACATTTTTCTCCCACAGAGTGACTGGTAGGTTTGAACTGCCCAACTTTCAGTTAAGTGCTTTAACCACCGGACCACCATAGCTCCTCTCCTTTTACCACAGCAATCCTAAAAATCAAAAGTAACTTGTTTTCTAAATAATTATTCATTAAGTATTTACTGAGAATCTGGATACCCAGCACTGTTTTCTCAGGATACTGTGGGAATAAAAAAGTAGTGGAAGGTTTGGTGCCTTCTCACCATGTGGTCTGTGTTACAAGTGATAATAAACCTTATACTCTACAGTAATTTATCAGTGCTTCTTAACATTTAAAGTCATCATAGCAGTCAAAATAATTTCATCAAATTTTCCTTTAAATTCCCTTAGGAAGCCCCTACAATGGAAACCAACTTAAAATCTGCAAAAAGGACATGGATATGGCATCCTCTGACCTCCTCCTCTAACTTCACAGTGGAGAGAGAGAATCACCATCAGCAGCCCAAGGCTGCTATGTGGCCACCCATACCATCACCTTCCAATCTTTTTACCAATTCTGAAATCAACCGTCCCTCCCACAGTACACACTACTTCTCTGCTGGGTTTCATAATTCATTGCAATGGCCACACAGAACTCACAGACAATATTCACAATTATGGGGCTTATAACAGGTTATAATTCAGGTTCGGAAACATGCTCAGGATACAGTTCTTTGATCAGGACAGTCTCCCCTCTGCTATGCCCCAGGCATGCCATTCTGGCCCTTGGCCTCTTGACCTTCCCTGTACCCTGCACCAGCAACTGCTGCAGAGCTCTTTTAGATCTACCAGTAGGTGCAACTAGATGCACCCCAGTCTGCCAGCAAGCCTCCTGTCCAAAGGCACTGAGCTTTCTTGCTCCATGGACCATCAAGCCCACCACTCTGTCTTGTGCCTCTTAGTTCCACTGCTGCTGTCTCTCTGACATTCCTCTGCCTCTACTCAATATTTTAAACAATTTGAGAATGAGGATGTGACTCTACTCAATATTTTAAACAATTTGAGAATGAGGCAGTGAGGTAAAATTTTCTAGTGTGTGGTAGATTGATTGTGTAGATAGTATGTGTAGGGCATATGGGCATAAATGTTCACACAGGTAAGTGAGTTTCCCAAACAGGAAAGTCTTCATGGAAATAGCAGAACTAGAACTGGATTTTATATCAGAAATTTATAGAATCTTGGAAATAGAATGCAATTTTCAGGCCTTTGGCTCCCAGACCTGGTTCAGTGAAGGGCTTGCACCTGCAGCATCTTGGGCAGATACCTTCTACCAGAATCTTCCAGGTGAGACACTCAGTTTCCTGGGGGACTCACCTTGTGCTCCAACATAGTCAATTGTCAAAAAATTACTCTTTACATATGGAGTCTTATCTCCCAATGCCACAAAGAAACAATCTCCTCTCTAAAGTGGTTCTTTAAAAAAAAAAAAAAAAAAAAATTATTGTGCTTTGGGTGCAAATTTACAGAGCAAAATTAGTTTTACATTCAACAGTTTGTGTACATCTTGTTTCAAGCCCCGATTACTATCCTCAACCATAACAAACTCTCCTCCCCCTTGCCTCTTCTCTGTGCCTTTCTTAACTATACATTCCTATCTTCTCTCCAGCTTTCCCTTTATGTAAATGCTGCCCCTCTAGTGTTTCATGGCCAATTGCTCTAAGAAGTGTATCTCCCTAAAGTAGGTGGGTGCATCACCCTGGGGTATGTGTTCTGCATGTAGGTCTTTCTACTCTTGGGCTGAGAGTCAATCCATAGGAGTGAGTCCAATTCCAGGCTGAAGAGTAAACCAGGGCCATAGTCTTGGGGGTTCTACCAGACTCTATTTGACCAGTATTTCTGATCATTTTCATGTTTTTGAATTTTCTTCCACATTTTTCCTCCCACTCTATCCAGAATCTCCGGTTCTGATCCCTGTCTGAGTGGTTGGCATTGGTAGCTGGGCACCATCTAGTTCTTCTTGTCTCAGGATCCATAATATCCTTGGACTAATTGTTTACAGATGCCTCTAATTTTCTTCACTTCTCTTTGGTTCAGACAAAAGGAGACCAATAGTTGCATCTTAGATGGCTGCTCAAAACCCTTTAAGACCCCAGTCACTACTCACCAAGTAGGTTGTGGAACAAGATTTTTATGTATTATGTTGTGCCAATTGAGCTTGGTGTCCCCTGAGACTATGGTCCCAAGTCAGCAGACCTGATAATTCTCTCTCTCGATGTGTTTGGTTGTCACTGAGAGGTTATTCCAACTCTGTCTTCTGTTGCTTCTGTAATGTGTGTGGCTAATTTTATAGGACAAGTGCATATGTAAGATGATCTTCAGCTAGATCTATCCTTGGTCTAGGGTATATTCCTGTTCACCAACCGCTACCTGATCCTCTCATTTATCTATGCATTTATCTAAGATGGTTCTTAGAGTATTAGCCTAAGACAATCAGATCCCCTTCCTTTCCTCATCTCCTGTTCTCCTGATCATGGAGCAGCATAGATGGTGTGTGTGTGTGTGTGTTATGTATCTGTTGAGATATGTATGAAGTGGGGTTGGTATTATAGCAGTTGTTAATTAATTTAAAAAAAAAAAATCACAAAAGAAGAAATTGAACAGGTCATCAAAAAATTACCAACTAAAAAAAGTCCTGGCCCAGACGGTTTCACTGGAGAATTCTATAAAACATTCA
>NW_006921619.1:11375400-11380839 GCF_000298275.1 Orycteropus afer afer | reverse complement strand
AAAAAAAAACAACTCACTGCGGTCGAGTCGGATCTGACTCATAGCAACTAACTCATCCTTGGGTTTCCGAGGCAGTATCTCTATGGTAGTAGATTGCTCAATAATAGAGTGTAAAAACTATGTAGGAGAGAAGGTTGAAAAATAGGCATATGTTGAACTATAAAGGTCAGGCTTTAGGTTGGAGAGTGGCACAATCAGATTTTCAGTTTACAGAGATCGTTCTGCCTATTTTATAGAGGAGAGAGTCACAGAATCAAGACAGGAAGTCTAGTTAGGAAAAGATTGTAACAGTCCTAAAGGGAGATGATACCAAACCAAACCAAACCCTCTGCCATCAAGTCCATTCCAACACATAGAGACCCCATAGAACAGAGTAGAACAGTCCCATACGGTTTCCAAGGCTATAAATCTTCATGGAAGCAGACTGCCTCATCTTTCTCCTGTGGAACAGCTGGTAGATTGAAATCACTGACATATTGCTTAACAGCCAAATGCTTTAACCACTATACCACCAGAGCTCCTTGAGAGATGATAAGACCTGAGTAAATCAGAGGGCATAGTAATGGAGAGACAAAGACAAACACAAGAAAGATTCAGGAGGCAAACTTGACAAGACCTGATGACTAATGCGGAGTTTGAGATGCAGAGAGGGATCGAGGATGATGCCAAGGGGTTTGGCTTCAGATGACAATACAGCAGGAAAATGGGACATTTCCAAAAGGCTGTTTACTACCGGAAATTTTCATTCTGTGGCTTCAGAGGCCTCCCAAAGGAGTCTCTGCTGAGAGAGAGAAATGATTCATTAACTGCAGGATTTGGGAAGACACGAGGACTAGGAAACACTAATTACAGGCCAAGATAATTAACCAGCAAGTCTGGGATCAGCTGCATGTAACCTCAACTCATTTGCTCCTGGAAATGGCCAAAGGAGGGTTAGAGGGGAGTAGTGTGGGCAGGACAGTTTTGCAAATGCTAAGGGACCAGCTGAGCTCAGACCTTGGTGACACTTGAATTTGATGGACTTGGCACTTTGGCTCTGGTTTCTGTAGCCCTTGGGGTGCCAAATGCACTGCAGCCAGCCAACCAATTGTCCAAACGTCACTTATGCCTCCAAGCCACTAATTAGCAGGCTCCCTTTAGCCTCATTGCTACTCTCCATTAGGGGCTTGTTGGTGACATGCACAGGAAATGGATTAGAGGCTATCAGATCATCCAGGTTGGGAAAGGTCAGGTACTGTCTCCAGAGAGAAAGGCATAAACTCTAACTTTATAATCTGGTCCTTGAAGCAGGAAAAAAGAGCTCAAGTCTAGGAAAGAGAAATGTATTCTTGTCCCAGGCCAGAAATGCGGCCGGCCTTGAGCAAGCAAGTTCCTTCACTTCACAGAGCCTCTGTTTGCCCATCTGTGACATGGGCATAAATGGTCCCTATTTGTGAATATCTGATGATATCAGAGGCATGGAAGCTCCTTTGTAAACTGTAAATGTGTTTGCTATTATTAGTTGCCATCAATTAGGCTCCCATTAACGAATACCTTATATATGTTGTTGTTGTTGTTGTTATGTGCCGTCGAGTCAGAGCCAACTCATAATGACCCCTCCTTGGGTTTCCGAGGCAGTATCACTATGGAAGTAGATTACCCAACCTTCCTTCCAAGGAGTGGCTGGTGAGTTTAAACCACCAGGCTTCTGCTTAGCAGTCAAGTGCCTTAGGCACTACACTACTAGAGCTCCACCTTATATAAAACAAAACAACTATAACAAAACAAAATGTCATCTTCATGTTAATTGTATGAGTCCATTGTTGTGGGTATTGTGTCAATCAATCTCATTGAGGGCTTCTTTCCTTTTCACTGACTCTCCATTTTACCAAACATGATGTCCTTTTCTAGCAAATCAGCCTTTCCTAGTGATGTGTCCAAAGTGAGCCAGTCTTGTCCTGCTTGCACCAAAGAAGCATTCTTACTGTGATTCCTCCAAGAAAGATTTTTTCATTCTTCTGGCGGTCCACAGTATGTTCGGCATTCTTCACTACTATCACAATTCAAATGCATCAGTCCTTCTGTCTTTTTATGGTCTAGCTTTGTATGCATCTGAGGCAATTGATAAAACTATGACTTGAGTGAGGCGCATGTTAGTCATCAAAGTGACATCTTGGCTTTTTAGAACTATGAAGAGCTCTTTTGTAGTAGATTTTCCCAATGCAATAGTGCATTTGATTTTATGACTGCTGCTTTCACGGACGTTGATTGTTGAGACAAGTAAAATGAAATGTTTAACAATTTAAAATTTCCCCATTGATCATGATGTCAATAATTGGTTGTGAAGATTTTTGTTTTCTTCACATTCATGTGTAGTCCACAATAAAGGGTGTAGTCTTTGACCTTCATGAGTAAGAACATCAAGTTATGTAAATGCATTTGAGGAGCTGTTATTACTAGTGTTGGTATTAACTGCTAACATGAAAATTTAGGTACATTGGACTGTGTAGTATTTAAGGTTATGTGTCAACTTGGCTAGGACTGATTTTGAGTGGCTGGGCAGCTGGATGTAGTTATTCTCCATGGTGAGATGGGTAATCAACTCTGTGGAATCTACTGGAGCAGCTGAGTAGCTTCTTTAGGGATGTGGGCTGCTTCCAGTATATAAGAAGCAACTATGAGGAAGGTAAGGAGCTCTGATGGTGTAGTGGCATTTGACTGCTATCCAGAAGGCTGGTAGTTCAAACCCACCAGCCACTCCATGGAAGGAAGACTAGGCAATCTACTTCCTTAAAGATTTACCACCTTGGAAACCCAAAGGGGGTTGCTATGAGTTGGAATCAACTCAATGGCAGTGAGTTTGGTTTTTGAGGAAGGTCTCCAGCTTTTAGGGTGTTTGAACCCTGTATGTAACTGCTGTGGACCACCTGATATTGTCCAAATAGCACTTGTTGCCATGGCAGCCACTTTACCAAGAACCCTACACCAGTCATGGATTCAAGTTGGGTACTGTGTGTGAATTCCTTCCCAGGACTACACATGGCCTGTTGCTCAATAAAGCAGGTCGTATTTTCTGTCTGCAGCCTGTCTTCTCTAAGGCCTATGACTTCATTTCTTCCTCACCCTAACCTGATTCCTACACTGTCCAGCTGCAGTAAAGTATGTTTCACCCAGTCCTGCCCCATCGTATGCTCTCAGACATTTCTAATATCCTTCCCAGCTGAAAAGTCAGAATCAGAGTGTTTGCTCTGGATCTCAAGAGAATCACTTGGCCTTTTTGGTCTCAGTTTGCTCACCTGTAAAACAGGAATAACAATATCTGCTTTGTAAGAGCAGTCCCTTTAACTAGAATGGTCATGTCCATCTATTACCTAATTCTTTCCTCCTCAGGTCATAGATCTTAAACAATGCTTCATAGAAAAAGCTACCTTGCCAACACTCCCCCACCACCAGGTTAGAATCCCACTGTTATTTGCTGTGATCGCAACCTGTACTTCTCCTTTACAACTCCTTAAACTCATGCAGTTTTTAATTATCTTCAGCAAGATTTTACTTGTGTGTGATATTAATGATTTTATTTGATAACTTCCACATTCAGTTGGGTCACCTTTCTTTGGAATGGGCACAAATATCTGTATCCATAACAAATATCCATATCCATAACAAATAGGGATTCACTGCTATTCGTAAGGTTTTCAGTGGCCAGTTTTTTCAGAAGTGGACAGCCTCGTCCTTCTTCCCAGTCTATCTTCATCTGGAAGCTCTACAGACACCTGTCCACCTTGGGTGACCCTGCTGGTACTGGAAATACTGATAGTAAAACCTCCAGCTTCACGGCAATGTGCAAACCACCACAGTGCAACAACCTGGCGGACGAGTAGTGGCTAAACTCATGGAAGTTAACTGTTAATTATCATCTTAGCCTTTTTTCCCTACCAGATCATAAGTTCCATAAGGGCAAAAACTGCCTAGCTCACCAATTCTAAATCCCCTATGCCTGGCACATGAAATACATAACTGATGACTTGACAGATGAAGGGCTGTATGTGCCTAGCACAGAGCATGTTCAATGAGTATTACTCTCTGCCCTTGTAGACCCCAAGGCAGAGCTGAGCTGATTTTTGAGCTCTGTTAGTGCCTTAGTTATCTAGTGCTGCTATAACAGAAATACCACAAGTGGTTGGCTTTAACAAACAGAAATTTATTTTCTCACAATTTAGGAGGCTAGAATTCTGAATTCAGGGTGCCAGCTCTCAAGGAAGGCTTTCTCTTTCAGTCAGCTCTGGAAGGTCTTTGTCTCTTCTGAGCATCTTCTCCTGGGCAGGTTTCATGTGGCTTGGCATGTCTCTTACCTGTCTGTGCTTCTTTTTGATTACTTGTTAAAAGTCATATATTTCAAAGGAGATTGGCTCAATACACACCCTACACTAATCCAGTGTCATTAACATAAAAAAGACTACCCATTCCCAAATGGGATTATAACCACAAGTATAGAAGTTAGAGAGCTCTGGTGGCATAATGTCTAAGGCATTTGACTGCTAACCAGAAGGCTGGTGGTTCAAACCTACCACCAGTCACTCCTCGGAAGGAAGGTTGGACAATCTACTTCTGTAGTGATACCTCCTTGGAAACCCAAGGAGGGGTCACTATGAGTTGGATCTGACTTGACAGCAGTGAGTTTGGTTTTTCTTTTTTTTCTTTTTTTTTTTTTAATGGAAGTTAGGATTTACAACACATTATTTTTGGCGGGACACAAACAATCCATAAATAGGTATTGAATTATGCTGCTCAAAAATATGTGCTGAAATTCTAACCTAGGAGGTGACCCTCTTTGGAAACAGAACTTTCCTTTTGTTATGTAAATGAGCCCATACCTGTGTAGGGTGGGGTCCTCAACCTAATCACTTTCAAGTTATATCTAGACCAGAATAGACACAGAGACACACAAAGGGAGAAAATGGACACAAAAGACCACCAATGAATGCCAATGATTGCAGGTAGACACCAGAGAAAAGCTCACACAAGAAAACAACATAGACAAGACCTTCATTTGGACTTTCAGCCTCCAAAATTATATGAAAATAATTTTCTGATCTTTGGTAGCATAGTGCCTAAGGCACTTGACTGCAAACCAGAAGGCTGGTGGTTAAAACCCACCAGCCACTCCTTGGAAGGAAGTCTGGGCAATCTACTTCCAGAGTGATACTGCCTCGTAAACACAAGGAGGGGTCTCTATGAGTCTGAGCCAGGTCTGACTCGATGGCACATAACAACAACAACAAGGCCACTCAAGTATGATATTTTTGGTACTGAAGCCCTAAACCAAAAATGAAACTCACTGCCATCAAGTTGGATCTGACTTGTAGTGACCCCTTCTTGGGTTTATGAGGCAATATCACTATGGAAGTAGATTTCCCAACCTTCCTTCCGAGGAGTGGCTGGTGGGTTTGAACCACCAGC
>NW_006921619.1:11315037-11360865 GCF_000298275.1 Orycteropus afer afer | reverse complement strand
TTAAAAAAAAAAAAAATTCCATCAGTTGATCCCAATATGCAGCCATGAGTGAAAACCATTGTTCTGGTTCATATTTTTCAGATATGAAGACTAGGGCACAGAAGGGAGAGGAATTAGCCTACGAACCTGTAGTAGCTTTCAGCAGAGCTGGAGCTAGAACCTAGAAGAGCTAGCTTTCCATCTCAGGCTCTTTCCATAGCACTAAGTAACAAATTGAAATCCCTTTTTATGAATAGGCGAGTCGGCTTTTCTGGCATCAGGCAGGGCTGGAGGCCAAGAGCTTGTTTTTTCCACCCTGGAAGGTCTGTTATTAAAGCCTGTTTATGCAAGAAGGATGTAATTAAAAGTGAATGAGTGTAATTCCTTTATCGCAATGAATATTAATTAAAGGTAAACACAGCATCAATATTCATGTAGAGGAAGATGGAGGCTGAAAGGCAGACTGTTCATTCCAGGGTTGTCAATCACATCAGAAAGTCACAGGATGACAGGATCCCAAAAGCAAAATGTTGATCTATTTTCTTCAAATCCTCTTGGATTTGGAAGCTGGCCAAAATGCAAATCTGCTGTCACATGGTCTACTTAGGCACATGTCTGGCTTGCTCAGGACACAGCTCTAAAATGGTTTTAGGCTGTGAAGTTTCTTCCTTATGCAGGGTCAGGATCTGGAGGGACAACTGGTCTCTTAGACCTTCCTGGAGATGGAGGGACCAAAGAGATCCAGCTACCATCAATGTGGTTCTAGACTGTGAACACTGGAAAAAGGGCAAAAACACAAACATTCCCAGGAAAGAAGCCCCAGGCCATGGCAGGTCTTCTACCCAGTAGTTTCCAAATCAGAGTCAACTGTGGAGACTTCCGTGAAATGCAGATTTCCAGTTCTTACCCTGGTGCTACTGAATCAAAATCTTTGGGGCTGAGATGTGGGAATAATTATTTTTAACTCTCATATTAACTCTGATTTTATAGCTATGCTCAGGATCTTTGTGTTCTCAGGCTAGCCACGGTCTTAGATAACTTTATTAATTCATTTTTAAGCATGTATTAATCACCAGGCACTGTACTATTAATGAGTGAGAACAGAGCTTATACTCTGTTTTCTAGTTTCTTGTGGTCTAGCAAGAGAAACTAACATAAAGAAAATGTAATTATACTACCAAGTGATGACTGCTATGATAGAGGTAGGAAGACAACAGTGCAAGGCACAGAGGCAGGAGAACTCAACTCTGCAAGGGTTGTCCAGGTAGTCTTCACAGAGAAGATTAACACTGAATTGCACCGAGTAGCATGTGCTTCTAGCAATGAAGGTGTGGAGCTTTAGAGGTGGAGAAAAGAACAAAGGTTGGATTTAACTGCAAGGTAGAGAGAGTTGTGTTTCATGAGACTGATGAGTACTGAATTATGAAGAGCCTCCAGGACCATTCAAAGACATTAGGATTTCATCCCATCGAAAAAAGAATAGAAAAGGAATTCTTGTAGCCAAGCTGTGTGATAGAACATGAATATCAGTAAGGAGGAAGAGATTAAAATTTAGGACTTAACCTAGATTCTTCCTTGTTGGAAATACATTCAGAGATTGCAGGTTTAAATGCCTCTTTTGTGTTGGATTTGGGATTAAGCAAGTGTTTGAGAGACTTAAAAAAAAAAAAAAAAATGCCCTATAAGAGGCTGAAATTTACTTAGGACCTAAGTTAATAAATGTTTATGTAATAAGCACAGTATCCACTGAGCCAGCTCTAACTCATGGCAACCCTATGTGTGTCAGAGTAGAACTGTGATCCATAAGGCTTTTTTTCTTTCTATTTTTTTTTAACTTTTTATTGTGATTTGGGTGAAAGTTTACAGAGAAAATTGGTTTTTCATTCAACAATTCATACACATTTTGATTTGTGATACTGATTGCAATCCATAGGGCATTCAATGACTGATTATTTTGGAAGTGGATTGCCAGGCTTTTATCTAAGGCATCCCTGGGTAGACTCAAACTGCAAACTTTCAAATAGCAGCTAAGCACATTAACCATTTGGAGCACCTCAGGAATCCAGAAATAATAGAAGGCAGAAAAAGAGACTAGAAGTTTAGAGAAAGAAATTATGTCTTCCTAGAGAATCCAGTACATTCTTAATAGGAAAGGAGGAAAGAAGAGGGTTTATTTCAGGCTTGACAACACTTGGCATGAGGCCCAGCAACAGTCCTCAACATTATCTACAGTGCTTCATCCTTCCATTATCAGAAGCTGAGAATGTCCTGAAAGGCTGTTTTACCTATGGCTGTGGGCAATCACCTAACAAGTTCCTAACCAGAACCAGCATGTTTGGCCGAAACTGCACAAACAAAACAGTAATATGGGTACTAGCTCTGACAACCAGGAACAGAGTGTCTGGTGCTCAGGGAGATCCCACGAGCTCATTCTAGAAAGACTCAGAGGCCCTCAGCTCTGGCAGGGCTCTTGGAACTCCTCCAGACCAACTCTCACAGCTCAGAAATGAACAAAACAGATGTCTGAGGGGTATGTGATTCTCTTAAGGCCACTTGGGCCATCCAGACACCCCAGCAGTATGACTCTCCTCCTTGAAGTCTGTCCTCTGGGCCTCTGGTTAGCAAACTAGACTATACCATAAAATCACCTGAGGAGTAATGAAAACATTTGGATGCCTTGGTCCCACTCTCCAAAGATATTAGTTTAGTCAATATAGGGTGAGGCCTGGTGATTAAGATTTACAAATCTCTTCAGATGATTCTAATGGGCAGTAAAGTTTGAAATCTATGGCTGATCCCATACTTGTTGCTGTTAGATGTCTTTGAGTCAATTCCAACTCACAGCAACTCTAGGTACAAAACACTACCCTGTTCTGTGCCATCCTCACAATCATTGCTATGTTTGAGTGCATTATTACAGCCACTGTGTCAATCCATCTCATTGAGGATCTTCCTCTTTTTCATTGACCCTCTTCTTTAACAACCATGCTGTCCTTCTTCAGGGACTGGTCCCTCCTGATAGCATGTACAAATTAAGATGAAGTCTTGCCATCCTCAATTCCAAGCAGCATTCTGGCTGTACTTCTGCCAAGACAGATTTGTTGTTCTTCTGGCAGTCCTCAGTCCAGTGAATATTCTTTGTCAACACAATAATTCAAATGCATCAATTCTTCAATTTTTCTTATTCATTGTCCAGCTTCCATATGCATGTAAGACAATTGAAAAAATGATAGCTTTGCTTTTTAACATTTTAAAGGGATCTTCTGTAGCACGTTTGCCCAATGCAATACATCCTTTGATTTCTTGACTGCTGCTTCTGTGAGCATTGATTGTGGATCCAAGTAAAATTAAATATTTGACAACTTCAATCTTTTCTCCATTTACCATGGTGTTACTTATTAGTCCAGCTGTAAGGATTTTTGTTTTCTTGATGTTGAGGTATAATCCATACTGAAAGTTGTAGGGTTGTTGTTGTTGTTTTTATCATCATTAGTGAGTGTTTCATATCTTCTTCACTTTCAGTAAGCTAAATTGTGTCATCTGCATATCTCAGGTTATTGATGAGTCTTCTTCAAATCCTGATTCCCTACTCTTCTTCATCTAATCCAGCTTCTCAGATAATTTACTCGGAATACAGACTGAATAAGTATAGTGAAAGATTACAACACTGACACACACCTTTCTTGATTTTAAGCATTGCAGTATCTCCTTGTTCTGTTCAAATGACTGCTTCTTGGTCTAGGGATAGGTTCCTCATAAGCACAATTAAGTGTTCTGGAATTCCCATGCTTTGCAGTTTGTGACTGTTTGCTATGTTATCCATAACCTGTTATGATCCACACAGTGGAATGCCTTTACATAGTCAATAAAACACAGATAAACATCTTTCTGGTATTTTCTGCTTTCACCCAAGACCCATACAATATCCCTCATTCCATTCTCTCTTCTGAATCTGGCTTGAATTTCTGGCAGTTCCCTGTTGATGTCCTACTGCAACAATTTTTAAATTATTTTCAGCAAAACTTCACTTGTGTGTGATATTAATGATGTTATGTTGTTGTTAGGTGCCATCGAGTCATTTCTGACTCATAGCAACCCCATGCACAGCAGAACGAAACACTGCCCGATCCTGCACCAGCTCCATGATTCCTGCTATACTTGAGCCCATCATCACAGCCACTAGCTCAATCTAACTCGTTGAAGGCCTCCCCCACTTTCATCCACCCTCCACCCTACCTAGCATGACATCCTTCTCCAGGGAATGGTCCTGGAGACCTTCCCTACAACATGACCAAAATAGGTGAGACGAAGTCTGGCCATTCTTGCTTCCAAGGAGCATTCTGGCTGCACTTCCTCCAGGACAGATTTGTTAGTTCTTTTAGCAGTCAATTGTACTTTCAGCATTCTTCGCCAGCACCACAACTCAAAAGCATCAACTCTTCTTTGGTCTTCCTTATTCATTGTCCAGCTGTCACATGCATATGAGGCAAATGGAAATATCATGGCTTGTGTCAGGAGCACCTTAGTCCTCAAGGAGACATCCTTGTTCCTCAGCACTTATATTAATGATATTGTTTGATAATTTCTGCATTCTGTTAGATCACCTTTCTTTGGAATTGCCATAAATATGGATCTCTTCCAGTCAGTGGGCCAGGTAGATGTCTTCCAAATTTCTTGGCATAGACAAATGAGCACTTCTACCATTGCATCCATTGGTTGAAACGTCTCAATTGGTATTCTGTGAATTCCTGGATGATTGATTTTCACTAATACTTTCAGTGCAGCTCAGACTTCTTCCTTCCATACCATCAGTTCTTGATTATATGCTACCTCCTGAAATGATTAAACACCAACCAATGCTTTTTGGTACAGTGACTCTATGTATTTCTTCTATCTTCATTTGATACTTCCTGTCTTGTTCAATAGTTTGCACATAGAATCCTTCAATGTTGCAACTTGAGGCTTGAATTTTTTCTTCAATTTTTTCAGCTTGAGAAATGCCAAGTGTGTTCTTCCTTTTATGGTTTTCTAACTCCAAGTCTTTGCACAATTTCTTTATAATACTTTACTTTGTCTTCCTGAGCTAAAATTTCAGTAATATTGCTTTCATCCTTCAGGTTGTGTAACTGTTCTCAATATCCTTTCCCAAATTATTCTACCCTGCCCCTAAGACTCACACCCAAATATTTGAGATAATATTTTCAATTTGATCCCACATAGATGAGTCTTTTAGAGAGCACAATGCTCAAGGCAGATACACTTTTCTAATTAGGCTAAACTGTTTTTTGGTTCAAAGCCAATTTCTGGGGAAAGTTTTGGTCTAAGGTTTAAAGATGATCTCAGAGCAATAGTTTTGGATATTCATCCAGTCTCAATATCCCCAGAAAGTCTGACTTTGATACCTTGAGACTAGCAGAACTGGATGGTGCCCAGCTACCATAACTGAATGTTTTAATCTAAGACTCTATGGAAGAATCCTGATCAAAAGGGGGAGGAAATGGAACAGTGTTTCAAATTCTCAGTAGAGATTGCTTTCAAGGCTTTTTTTGAGAGAGCTTTTTCTTTACAACAAACATCAGTCCTGTGGCAGTGGGCAAGATGTGCTGAAGGCAGTAACTTGTGCATGTGGCCAGACTTCTAGAGGTGGGGGGTCCCTCTTACTTCTGGATGTCACAGTCATCACTGTGCCTCTGCATCCCAAACATCCAGAGGCATTTTCCTATACAAAGGCCACCCACTCATGTACTTGCTGCTTGACAAAGAGAGGAGAAAGTAAGAAGTGATAGCACTAGCAGTGGATCTGGTGGAGACCATCTGAATTGGGGGAAGTATACTGCCTCTACTCACATGAAAAGGAAGTATGCTGGTCTTTGAATTTTATTAGGATGGGGCTTAGAGACAGTTGATGAATATATGGACCCAGCCATACCTTACCCAAGGTCAAAAGATCTTTAGTTTATATGCTGCTGAAACATGCACTCAAAGGACTTTTACTGTACCTTCTCTCCTTATTCAGGGGCATATTTATATATTAAATATACCAAACTAAACCAAACTCACTGCCATCGAGTCTGATCTGACTCATAGCTACCACTCCTTGGGTTTTTGAGGCAATATCACTGTGGAAGTAGATTGCCCCATCTTCCTTCTGAGGAGTAGCTGGTGGGTTTGAACCGCCAGCCTTCTGGTTAGCAGTCAAATGCCTTAGGCACTATGCCACCAGCGCTCCTATATTAAATATACATATGTATATTTTAGGAACTTTGGTAGCATAGTGCCTAAGGCATTTGATTGCTAACTAGAAGGCTGACGGTTCAAATCCACCAGCCACTCCTTGGAATGGAGATTGGACAATCTACTTCTATAGAGATACTGTCTCAGAAACCCAAAGAGGGGTTGCTATGAGTCAGAAATGACTCGAGGACGATGAGGTTTATATATATATTACAGAGCCATACCCTAGTAGTTAGCTGTGCATTAAGTACATCACGTGTTTACCAAAAGGACTGGAACTCAATATTATGAGAGCTAATATGATAAAGCATTGTTAACAGACTATATTATTGTCTCTAAAGGTCTCTTATTTTCTCTGTCTCTGCTCTTTCTTTTTTTCAACATGAAATCCTTTTTTTTTTTTTTTTTAAGAATCAGATCTTTAGTTGCTATAGGTCTTAAAAGCCATTTACTTCAATTCCTTCATTTTCACTTTTTTAATATTTCTCTTTGTAGGAATTGTGGAAAGTGCAGTACAGGTAAAATAATAAAGAAAGAAAATCTACAAGCCCATCACCAGAGATGACACTTGGAAATATCTGTCAGCAACTGTGCTTCAGGAAGAAGAAATTGTGGATCAACAACCCATAAGTGAGCAGAACATTCATTGGCCACATCTTCTCAATACCAGTCTTCTGTTCTCTCTGAAATAAAAAGACTTCATTTTTTTCTATGGGTTAAAAGAACTAAAGATTTATGACCAGCCAATTGACCTGACTACTGTCTCTTTCTTTGGAAGAAGCTTAGATGAACCCTCAGCTCTTCCTGCTCATGCCCTGTTTCCTGCTATCATGATGTTAGTCACAGCAGTGTCTGTCCCTTGAGTTTTATGGCCTCTCACAGAAGAAATCATCTTGCTCTTTGCTTGTCTTAAATTATTAGTATGGTATATGTTTTGTCATTACAGGTGTGGAGACTGTTCTAAGACCAGGCTGGGAGAGAGGAATGGAGTGAGTGGTGAGGTTATGCAATTGTTCCCCTGCATTGCCTGGATAAATCTTTGAAGAAGCTCAGATGCACCTCCAACTTAAAATCTTCCTTCCTCTGCCCAGGCAGTTAGTCAATCCTGGTTATATACTCCCTTAACATTTAGTACATATCTCTCCTGGAGCAGTTATCGATATTTGTTTGTTTATGGGTTTGTCTTACCTCATGGATTATGAGCTTCCTAGCACAATTTCAGGCATATGGAAAGGGTTCAGCAATTGTTTGATAAATCATTGAGTGTTTGAATGACTGAACATTACCAAGGAGTTCTATCAAATATTTCAGAAAACTGTTGTTGATATAGAAAGACAGCCCCAACACAAATAAGACAACTTCATCTACTATACTAAACATGATATAAATCTTTCACTTCATACTTAAACCATTTTCCCTAGCCTTTCTTCTCTATTAAGAGTTACTGGGTGATGCCAATAGTTAAAACACTCAGCTGCTAACCAAAAGGTTGGAAGCTCAAGAGATGCTATCTAATAGATAGATAGATGCTATCTATCTATTCATCTCAAGATGAATCTACCCAGAGATGCTTCAGAAGAAATGTCTAGTGATCTAAGTCCAAAAAATCAACCATCAGAAGCTATGGAGCACAATTTTACTAAGACACATATGGGGTCACCATGAGTCAGAATTCATTAAACAACAACTGGTTTTGCTTCTTCTATTAACATTGACATTTATTTCTTGATTTACACTACCATCAAGTGCGGAAGGAATGAGTGGTCGTTTACCCTACCACTGCAATTATTGCTTGAATTTGCTCTACAGAATCTCAGAAGAGTGCTTATGTATGTTCTTGAATTTTTCCAATATCAGGCTTCTCCTGATCTCCAGTTTACCCTATTTCAAATTTAGGAAAATGGTACTTTTTTTTTCTTTTATTGTGATTTGGGTGAAAGTTTACAGAGCAAATTCATTTTCCATTCAATTGTTAATACAAATTTGTTTCATGACATGGATTGCTATCCTTACAATGTAGCAGCTCTCTTCCTACTTCCTTCCTGTTGTTACCTTTTCCCTGTATCCTTCTTTCCTATGCATTCCTGCCCTTTGAGTTATCTCCCTGTGCAAATACTGCCCTTCTGATCTCCCATGGTTGATTGTTCTAAAGAGTGTACCTACCTGGTGTAATTGTTCACCTTTTAGGCTTGTCTATTGTTTGGCTGGAAGCCATGGGAGTGAGTTCAAGTCTAGGCCCAAAGGGTGACTAGAGGCCATAGTCTTCAGGGTTTCACCAGTCTCTATCAGAGTGTTTTTTTTTTGTTGTTGTTGTTGTTGTTGTTGTTTTGTTTTTTTGGTTTTTATCCACATTTTTTCTCCCAGTCTGTCCTATATCAAAATAGGATCTCTATTTTGATACCTTTCAAAGTGGTTGGCAGGAGTAGCCAAGCATCATTTAGTTCTGCTGGTCTCAGGTTGTATAGGCTAAGGTTCCCATGGTCCACTATTCCCTTAGAGTAATTGTTTCCATCCATCTTTAATTTTCTTTATTCTTCTTTACTCTAAAAGAGCAGAGAACAATGCATCTTACATGGCTTCTTCTATCAAGTTTTTAAGGTCCCAGGCACTACTCACCAGAGTAGGGTGTTGAATAACATTTTTGTGTACTGCATTATGCCTGTTGAGCTTTATATCCCCCGTCACCCTGGTCCTGAGCCCACAGGCCCAGTAACTCACTCCCTCAAGGTGTTTGTCTGTGGCTAATAAGTTATCTTAACTTTGTCCCTGTTAGCTCTATTGTATATATGGACATTCTTATAGCACATACAAATATGTATGTAGAAATATTGTCTGCCAAACTTGTATATGATCGTGAGTATATTCCCTTTTGCCTACCCATACCTGATCCTTCAGCCTGTCTACCTATGTATCCAACCATAGATTAAAGTTTGTTATTACTGGTAATGCAGTATTGTGTAGGTAAATGTGTCTACCCTTGTTGTCTGTACCTCTTGTGCACCTCTCCATATCTTCCTTTTCCTTAGTGTTATTGTGCTGGTTCCTTGATTTTGGCATATTACCTTTCCCTTCACCCAAATCAATACTTGTCTCTTACCCATCTAGAAATTTTTCTTTCTCTCCATTCCCATCCCTGGTAACCAATAAAGAAAGTTTCTTTCCATATGTAAACCTTACCTTGACTTTTTACAATGGTAGACTATTAAAATATTTGTCCTTCTGTGATTGATTTATTTCACTCAGCATACTATATCCTTCAAGTTCATCCACATTATGAGGTGTTTTGTGGATTCTTCATTATTCTTTAGTGTTGTGTAGTATTTCATTGTATGTAGGTACTATAGTTTGGTTATCCATTCCTCTGCTGATGGACCCTTAGGTAGTTTCCATCTCTTTGCTACTGTAAATAGTGTTGCAATGAACATGGGTGTGCACATATCTATTCGTGCCCTAGTTCTCACTTCTTTAGGATATATACCTAGAAATAGTACTGCTGAATCAAATGGTATCTCTATTTCCAATTTTTTAAGGAAGCACCATACCATTTTGCACACTGGTTGGATCATTTTACTCTCCCACCAACATCCTAAACAATTCACATCTTTGCCAGCATTTGTTATTTTCTACCTTGCTGAACTTGCTCTTAGTGCTGGGGTGAGATGAAAACTCACTGTTGTTTTGATTTGCATCTGTCTAGTGGCTAATGATCATGAGCATTTCTTCACATGTTTGTTGACTGCCTGAATATCTTCATTGGTGAAGTACCTTTTTATGTCTTCTGCCCATTTTTTAATTGGACTGTTTGTCTTTTTGGTGTTGAGGTGTTGGAGTTTTCAATAAATTTTAGAGATAAGTCCCTTGTCAGATATGTCATTGCTGAATATTTTTTCCCAATCTGTAAGTTCTTTTATCAGTGTTTTGAAGAAGTCTTTTGATATATATAAGAATTTAATTTTTAGAAGGTCCCAGTCATCTAGTTTATTTTCTGCTGTTGTTGCATTTTTAGTTATGTTTGATAGTCTATTTGTTGCATATATCAGGTCCCCTAAGTTTGCCTGTATTTTTTCTTTGATGAAGTTTATAGTTTCAGAGGTTTTACATTTAAGTCTTTGATCCATCTTGAGTTCATTTCTGTGTATGGTGTGAGGTATGGCTCTTGTTTCATTTTCTAAAAATGGATATACAGTTTTGCCAGCACCATTTGTTAAAGAGACTATCTCTTCGTCATTTAATGGATTTTGGCCTTTTGTCAAAGATCAGCTGTCCATAAGTGGATGGATCTAGGAAAATGTTACTTTTAAAGACAGTACTTTAGGAAATGAAAGAAAAATTGAATTTAAAGTTAACAGGTTTACATTTGAAGCCCATGTTAGCTGACTGTTAAGTTCATCCTCTTCACTACTCTAAATTTTGGTTACCTTATCTTGAAAATGGGACACAGAGTGCAAAAATGAATATAAAAGTATTCTGTTCAAGGGAAACACTGTACGTTTAAAGGAAGAAAGGGGAGGGGGAAGGGAGGTTGATAGGGAAAAGGATGATGTGTCTTAAACTTGTGTAGGGATAAGGGGAGAAGATCCTTCTCCAAAGAGGAGGAATATTGGAATTGTAGACTGTCTTGTTACAAAAACACAGGAATGCTTTGCTATGGTTATATGGATATACTAGTTCAATGCCATGTGTCCTTCTTCCCTCTTCTCTCCTATCTTTCTAGTCATGTGTCTCTCTCATACAGAAGCTAAGAACATAGGATGTGACCCAGACTGCCTAGTTTTGGATTCTATTTCTGCCACTGACTGAACCTCAAAAAATATTGAACTTCTGTGTATATCACTTTCCTCATCTGTAAAATCAGAATAGTCATAGTACTGCTCCACACGGTCTTCTCCTCCCTTTTACCCAATTTTATTTCCCTGGTCTATCACTCTAACTTCCTTGTATTTACCCTGACCCCCTTGCCCCACTTTCTCTTCCATGCACTGTCCTCACTTTGTAAAACCACAACCTTAGTTAATCATAACTCTCCTCATACTCTCTGCTTGCCTCCATGCAGCTGAATGGAACTTGAGAACAATTCACAACTGCATCAACCACCTTATTTTAAATACAAGACCAAGTTCCATAAGTATGCCTTTATAGCTACCTGATCATCATATTGTATTTCCTTCATTCATTCTTCCTAGGAGATAGTTTCACAACTTCCTCTCACCTCCACTTGACACCACTTGCACCTGCAGCTAATAATCTTGCTTTCCACATCTCTAAGAAAACTGATGCAATCAGAAAAACATTTCTACAGACCCCACAGAGATATCTGTATATCTGCAAGCATTTTTATACAAGTACTCTACCTCCCCTCCTCTTACTGAAAACAAATTATCTGTCTCCTATCTAAAGTCAATCCTTGAGATGCTACTAGATCTGACTCCTCAAGGATATTGTTCCAGCAATACTCCCCTTTCTCTCCTATAACATCAATTTCCCCCTCCCTACTGTATCAATCCCATCAGCATTCACACAGACTATTATTTCTCCTACCTTAAAAAAAAATCGTTTAAATTTTTCTTGACTCTGCTTCCCTTACCTTCCACCTTTTCTTCTCCACAACATTTTGCAACAGAAATTCTTGTAAGTGTTGACAAACTCCCTGTCTCAAATTTCTCTGTGTCCTATTCTTTCTTAAACACACTCAAACCAGGCTTTCTCAACATTACTCCAAAGAAATTTTTATTTTCAAGGTCCCCAGTGATTCCCACATTGCTATATCCAATGGCCAATTCTCAGCCCTCCTCCCACAGGAGCCATAGTGTTATTTAACACAGTGGGTAATTCTTTCCTCCTCAAGGCACTTCCTTCTCTTGGCTTCCAGGACAGAACAGTCTTGATTTTGCCCAACCTTTCATTCTCCTGCTCATTCTCCTTGCTTTGTGTTTCATCTTCTCCTAGATTCATAGTATTGGAGACCTATGGCCCTGTCTTTGGTCTTCTTCTCTACATATATTTCCTTGGACAGCTCATTCAGGCTCAAGGTTTTAACTACCATCCATCTGCCAGACTCCTGAGTTTATAATTCATGCCAGAGCTCTCCCCATAAGTTCCAGGCTCTTATATCTAACTGCCTGCTATAGAGCTACCACAAACTTAATTTGTTCCAAACTGAACTTCTTTTCTTCCTCCAGAAGCCTGTTCTACCAGCATTCTTCTAAGTTAAGGATAACTCCATCCTTCCAGGTGTTCAGAACAAAAGCCTCGTAGTTGTCTTTTACTCTTTGCTTTCTCTCATGCCACAGATGCAATCAGTCAGGAAACCCTGGTGATGCTACCTTTAAAATATATCTGGAGTCTTAACTGTTTCTCACCTCCTCTAATGCTACCACTGACACCTGAACTATCATCATCTCTCCCCAGGATCATTGCAATAGCCTCCCATTTGGTCTCCTTTTCCTACCCTTGCACCCATCAATCTACTCTTAATATAGCAGTGAGAAGAATCTTGTGAATCATAAGTCAGTTCCCTTGCTATGGCCCCGGTGGCTTTCTACTTGATTCAGACAGAAGACCAAGCCCTCACAGTGGCCCACTAGGCCGTACATGATCTCTGCCACCCTCCCTTCTGTGACTTCATTTCCTGTATCCCCTCATCCAGCCACAGTCTCCTTGTGCCCAGGGCATCTAGGTCTGCTCTCAATCAAATCTTTGCACTGTCTGGTCCCCTTGCTTGGAATGCTATGTCCCCAGGAACCAATAACTACCTTCTGCACTACCTCCAAATCTATGCTCAAATGTCACTTCCTCAAGAAGACCTACCTGGGCCAGCTACTTAAAATTCTAATCTCTGTTCTAGAATACTGTCCCTTTTTTTTTTTCTGCCTCATCAATTCCTGAAACACGATATAATTTACTTATTCATAATTTATCATATATTTTCTGTCTCCTTTTTTCTTACAGAATGTAAGTTCTGGATTTATTTTTCTGTTTTGTTTACTTATATATTTAATAAGTGCCCAATAAATGTCTGTTGAGTGAATTAATATAAAATATTTAGATTAGTGTCTGGTACAAAGCAAATGCTTAATCTAATTATTAGTGATCATCTGTAGTACTGTTCATTATTCAGATCAGATTCTGTATCACCAGGATCTAGGAACTTGGCAGACAGAGCACTCTTGGAGGAATGACACTGGGTGAGAGAGAAAAGATAGGGAACACTCAAAGGTTACTTAAATTTATCCAAGACCTGTTTACTTCCATTTGACTTTGCATGGGCTCTTTCAGTTTTTCCCCAGCTACTCTCCTATGCCAGCCTTGGATGGATCCTTGGATCCACCCTGGCAAGGCTCCAATAAAATCACTGCTCTGGGCTTCTCAGAAGAACCACAGGCCCAATTTACCTAGCAGGAAATAAAAAGTAATAACCTCAAAGAAATCTCAGCCTATTTCTGCTGTTACCTCATTTGCAGGATTTTTCACCTTTTAAGAGTAAATCAGAGAATTAAGCCCAAATCCATGAGCTGTTTTTGGTTAATTCTACTGAACAAGGGACAGCAGAAATCAGCACAGCCTTGCAGGTCATTCTGATGATCACCAAACCAAAAATCCAGACTTACTGCTGTTTAGGTGGTTCCCTCTCATAGCCACCCCTCCTTGGGTTTCCAAGGCAGTATCTCTATGGAAGTAGATTGCCCAGTCTTCCTTCCAAGGAATGTCTGGTGGGTTTGAACTGCCAGCCTTCTGGTTAGCAGTAGAGTACAAATGAGTTTTTATTTTCCTTTTGATTTAAAAGTTTTCAAGAGAACTGCCTTTAACATGACATATGATTTACAGGACCACTCTGGCTATGATTGTGAAAATAGAGTGTAGGGTGTAAGGGTAGAAGTAGGGAGACCAGGCAGGAGGCTGTTGCACCATGAGAGGCCATGAGAGATGATGATAGTTCAGTCACATTGATCACAGTACAGGAGGTAAGAAGGGGTTGGATTCTACATATGTCTTGAAGTTGAGTCAACTGGATTTCCTGATGGGTTGGATCTGTGACATGATTTAAAAAAAAAAGGTGGGGGGGGGGTGTCAAACATGACAGCATGGTGTTTGAACTGAGCACCAGGGAGGATGCAATGTCCTTAGCTGAGATGGCATCTACTAGCATCTCACACACTTTCCAGACACAATTGATGTACAAAAAATTGGGGAGGGAGGAATTACATTAAGTAAATTGTTTTGCATAAACATTTTACCCAGGTCTTTATTTATTTATTTTTAAGCAGAACCGGAAGATGCTCTTTCACGTGATCAGAAGCAGGAGAGGAAGGGTTCACTCTCAAAGTCCCCAATCATTCATTTCTCCTTTCTCTGTCATTTTACTCTGTCCAGGAAAATTCATTTTCTGAGTGATTCCCATGGAACAGAAATAGCTCAGGTCTGACATACTCTTCAATAAAAACGCAGATGTTAGTGACCTCCACACACTCACATCCTCCCCCAAGAGGCCACAGATCCTCAGCAGGCATTTTCTTGTCTAAAAGCCCCATTGTCAAATTAAAGCTCACTCAGTAAGAGGGGGGTGAGTGTTTAAAGGACTTTGAGGAGAGGATAAGGGGTCATATTTTACATTTCTGAAAACTCTGGGTGATCAAGAGTTCCATTTTCTGATGCAGAGTCCTCTGAGTCATCAGACTTTTGCTCTGCCCAGCTTTGGCCTGTCTGCGGGCAGCTCCTCTCCCAGAAACAAAGCCCCATGGCAGGAAGGGTGTCTTACTGGCATTGAAAAGAGCGGGAAATGGGTTGAGGTTCTCCCAACTCCCATTGCTAACATTAATTTATCTGATATATGTAGTCTATGCTTGAGGCAGTGGTGGATTAGTGGTAGAATTTTAGCCTCCTTCCATGCAGGAGACAAGGGTTCGATTCCCAGCCAATGCACCTCATGAGTGGCTACCACTTGTCTATGAATAGAGCCTTGTGTGTTGTTATGATGCTGAATATGTTTCAGCAGAACTTCCAGGCTAAGGCAGACTAGGAAGAATAGCCTGGCATCTACTTTGAAAGAGTAATCAATGAAAACCCTATGGATCACAACAGTGTGCTCTGCAACCACTCATGGGGATGGTGCAAGACAGGGCAGCATTTGATTCCATCGTGCATGAAGTCACTATGAGTTGAGGCTGATTCAAAGGCACCCAATAACAACCACAAGCCTGTGGTGATGGAAATTTAAGACTCACATCAAGCATTAATTAAATAGAAAACTTGGACTGATTACTTTCAGGAATAAATTTGCCTAGGGAGGCTCAGCTCTATATAATGAAAGAGCACAGCTGTTGCTAGTACCAGGAGACCCAAAGTAGGTTCAGTTACAGCCAGGAAAGTCAAGGCTCCCCTGCAACCAAACCTGAGAGGGCTGCGTGCAGTAGCAGGTCACCAGGACAGTGCTGTGTCTGATCTCAGAAGAGAGCAAATTTACAAGAAATTTACAAAAGCTTCACTGTTTTCTAAATCAAGGTGCAGTAAAGTTTAATGTCACCCTCACTGCCTTCCTATTTGCTTTCTTAAAGGATGAAAGAAGTGGAACGAAAGCTTTAAGCTGGAAATGTTTGTAACCCTGGGAAGATCCATGGGAGCATGTCAGGCAAGTGGTCCTCCCATGCTGTGTTTAAGGACAGCTGTCTCAGGAGGTAATGGTCCAACCTATTTCTTAGACCAAAAGTGGTCTGGGAAGCATGGATTGGTGTGCTAGGAGAAAGTGTCACTCTCTAGGGGTGTCCTGGGAATCTCTGTTGCTCAGCATTGCACTGGAAGCAGGGGAGGAAACATCAGCTTAGGGAATCCTTCAAGCCCTCAGGCCTTTTTGTGTCAGGACTTGCAGAAATGACATGGGGGCAACATCTTCTAACCTCCTCTAACTTCACAAGAGGGAGACAGAACCACCACCAGCAGCCCAACGTTTATTCCTATGGGACCAGATATGCCACCACCCTCCAGCTTTTTACCAACCCTGACATCAACCATCCTTCCCACTGCACTCACTACTTCTCTACTGGGTCCAATAATTCATTGCAATGACCACACATAACTCACAGACAATACCCACAATGTGGGGTTTATTAGGAAAGTAACAGACTACAACTCAGGTTCAGGAATGCTCACTGGATACAATTCTTTGACCAAGAGAGTCTCTCCTCTGCTATGCCCTTAGACATGACTCTCTGGCCCTTGGCTTCTCAGACTGGCCTCTGCCCTGCTTGGGCAAGTGTTACAAAGCTCTTTTAACTCTGCCTATAGGTACCTGGGGGAGCTCTGGTAGCATAGTGGCTAAGATACTTGCCTGCTAACCAGACGGCTGGTGGTTCAAACCCACCAGCCACTCCTTGGAAGGAAGGTTGGGCAATCCTACTTCCGTAGTGATACTGCCTCGGAAACCCAAGGAGGGGTCGCTATGAGTCGGGTTTGACTCGACGGCACATAACAACAACAACAACAACAATAGGTACCTGGTGGCATAGTGCCACCATTTGACTGCTAACCAGATGGCTGGTGGTTCAAATCCACCAGCCACTCCTTGGAAGGAAGGTTGGGCAATCTACTTCCATAGTGATACCATCTCAGAAACCCAAGGAGGGGTCACTATGAGTCAGATCTGACTTGATGGCAGTGGGTTTTTGTTTGGTTTGGTTTGGTTTGGTATAGGTGCACCTACATGAACCCCACTCTGCCAGCAAGTCTCCTGCCCAAAGGCAAGCAGCTTCCTCACTCCATAGGCCAACAAGCCTGTCACTCTGTCTTGTGCCTCTTGATTGTCTCTGTTGACCATCTCAGCTGGCTGTCTCTCTGCTAAGGATGTCCAATGCAAGGATCTTGGGTCCAAGGACATGCTTGACTTCACCTCCACCTCTTCTCTCTTGATGGCAGTGATTTCCCCTCTTCTGCCCCTAGGAGGGCTCATTTTAAGCCCAATAGCATAGCAAAGCTAACCAGTCCTCACATTAGAGTTCCATACACCTTATTTGCATAGTTCCACTCAGTAATCTGATAGGAGTCACAAAGACCATGGCTAGAAAAGCCATGCCAAATAATTCATTGCACCACACCAGTCACTCCACATTTAGGAGAACACTTGAACTTCCAAAATGCTCCTAAATGAAAAGAGAAAGTAGCCATCTTTTATCAGGAAACCTGGTATGAGATGGGCACTTTAGAATGTTGGATGGCCATGAGTTACTCTGAAGAGGTAGCAAATTTCCAGTGCAGACAAAAAGACTCAAGCGTGGAGTCTAGAGATTTAGGTTCCAGTGCTGGGGCTGACTGAGGCTTCCACTGGATCTTTGTGAAGTGGAACAAGTCACTTTACATCTCTAGGCCTCAAACTCCTCAGCTGTGAGACGGACAGGATTCTCATGGCCTGTTCAGGTAATAATTCCATTCACTCCAGCAGTAACACGATCAGATCACTCAGACTATAGAATGGAAGATGGGTTGGAGGAATGTAGCCTGGAGTCCAGAAGATGAGTTACCACTCAGTTACCATAGCTGAGCAAGACATTTTATCAGTTGTTGTTGTTGTTATGTGCCATTGGGTTGGGCCCGACTCATAGCGACCCCTCCTTGGGTTTCCGAGGAAGTACTACTACAGAAGTAGATTGCCCCAACTTCCTTTCAAGGAGTGGCTGGTGGGTTTGAACCACCAGCCTTCTGGTTAGCAGTCAAGAGCCTTAGGCACTATGCTACCAGAGCTCACATTTTACCAATTAGCTATTGCTATGTAACAAGTCTCTGGTAGCATAGTGGCTAAGACACCTGCCTGCTAACCAGACAGCTGGCGGTTCAAACCCACCAGCCACTCCTCGGAAGGAAGGTTGGGCAATCCTACTTCGTAGTGACACTGCCTCAGAAACCCAAGGAGGGGTCGCTATGAGTCGGGTTTGACTCGACGGCACATAACAACAACAACAACAACATGTAACAAGTCACCCTAAAACTTGCAATTTATTTTTTTCTCATCAGCCTGCAGATCAGATGGATGGTTCTGCTGATCTGGGCTAGTCTCCCCCAATCTTATCTAAGCTCGCTTATATGTCTGTGGTTGGTCAGCTTGGAGGGTGACTGGGGATTCTCTCATCAGCTCTCCTCCACTTGTCTGTCATCTCTCTCCAGAAACCTATTTCAAGCATTTTTTCATGGCAGCGACAGAGATCCAAGAGGTAAAATGAAATAAGCAAGTACCTTTTTTTAGCCTCTGCTTGCATCAAGTTTACTCTGCTTGCATTAACTTGTTGCATCAAGTTCCATTGGCACAGTGGATTCAGACTGGCACTGGCAACTTTGTTAAAAAAAAAAAATAAGGGAAAATAGTAAGTCTCCTAGCCAAACCTAAAGTCTATGGAGATATGCAACCAGGAGACACAGATACAAGGAGGCATGAAAAATTAATTCAATCAATTCTCTGCAAAGATAGATTAAGGCAAGAGGATGAAAATCCTGGGAGGAAAGGCAGAAAATGACTTCAAATGAGCTGTGACCTTAACACATCTCAAAACCTTAGATGAGATGAGGGAATTTTGAGAAAAGAAAAGGCTTAGTTTAAGGTCAGTGGGAGTTTGTCCATGAAGATGATAAAATACCACCAAGCCTGAGTGGCCAAGAAACAAGATGGAACCTGAAAACCACAAAGCACAGAGTCAGAAAAGGGGACCAGTGTGGAAGATGATCAACCAGCTGGGGGCCATTAGTGGCTGGAGGGAGGGTGAGAGATGCTGAGAAATAGTGACTGTAGGAAAAGGGAATGCAGAGCTGTTTGCTGCTTTTTCTGAGACTCTTCTGCTCAAACCCCTGTTTTCTTTCTAAAAAAAAAGTCTAATTTTGTCTAAACTTGTAATTTTCTCTTTTATCTCTCCTCATTTTTTAACAAAACTCCCAAAGCCAGGACTGAACTAATTGTGCTAAAGGAAAACAAGAGGTGAGGTGTGGGGTTCAGGCCTGGGGAGGGTATGAAGCCAGGTGCCCAGAAACCGGATATGATAGGGGCAGGAGAAGCAGGGAGAAACCCTGAGGGAGGGAGTGAGACTCAGAGAATGCCCTGGGGTGATGAGTCAACCAGCACCATCCTGTCAGAGTTTGCCCCAAGATCACAAGCTTCTGCCCAAACCTCAGTGGAGGATTTTGTGCTTTGTTTTATCAATGGTGGTTCCAGTTCCTCTCACTTATCTTCCAGGAGAAAGACTAGAAAGGAGGAATGAGGACAGCCATGGCAGCTCTGTTAGTATATCCTGCTAACTGGAGTCCAGGCTCAACAATTTTGCTTGAAAAAAATATTCCTGGGTTTATGTACTTCTCCTGCAATAATCACTGTTCAACAGAAGGTGATCAGCTATGCTTCTGATTTGATTCTCAAACTACCTTATACTAACGGCTTTATCAGAACAGAGAAATCACATTGTGTCTCATTCATTGTATCACAGTGCTTAGGCAGCAGATGGTACAAAATGGGAACTCAACACCTATTTGCTGAACAAATGAACTCTATGAGGCAAGAAATAGGATTTATTATGCCTATTTTACATATGAGGCCCAAAGTCCCAGTTAATAAATGGCCGAGCTGGGACCTGAACCGAGGCTCTTGATCCCAAGGTCATTGACATTATTTCATCCTATGATGCCTCCAGGACACTGGGAAGTGAGGAACCCTAAACCAGATGTGCCATGGAGAGAAAAGGAGGCAAAACCCTGGAGCCTCCTAGCACAACGCCAGACTTACAAAGAAAACTCCAGGCAGAGATGTGGACCTTGACATTAGCCTGGCAAGAAGGCCCTTTCCCCCCATGCAGCAAGGACACCTCCTCACAGGCAGGCTTTGGCTGGGGATGTGCAGCGTGCACAGACTATAGCTAGACTATATGTGTATAGACTATATGCAAAGGCTATAGCTTTCAGTGTGGATTATGCTCGACATAAAGAAAACAAAAATCCTCACAACTGGACCAGTAAGCAACATTGTGACAAATAGAGAAAAGATTGAAATTTTCAAAGATTTCATTTTACTTGGATCACAATCAGTGCTCTGGAAGCAGCAGTCAAGAAATCAAACAACATATCACATTGGATAGATCTACTGCAAAAGACCTCTTTAAAGCATTGAGAATCAACAATGTCACTTTGAAGACAAAGATGCACCTGGACCAAGGCTTGATATTTTTGATTGCTTCATATTCATCCCAAAACTGGACAATGAATAAGGAAGACCAAAGAAGAATTGACATATTTGAATTATGATGTTGGCAAAGAATATTGAATATACTGTGAACTACCAGAAGAATGAACAATTCTGTCTTGGAAGAATACAGCCAGAATGCTCCTTAGAAGCAAGGATGGAAAAACTGTCTCACATACTTTGGAGATGTTACTAGGAGGGATCAGTCCCTGAAGAAGGACATCATGCTTGGTAAAATAGAAGGTCAGCAAAAGAGAAGATGACCCTGAACTAGATAAATCGACACAGTGGCTGCAACAATGGACTCAAATAGAGCAAGGGTTGTGAGGATAGCATATGTCTGTTTGTGCATGGGGTCATTATAAGTCGGAATCAACTCAACTGGCAGCAGGAACAGGCACACCAGACAGCAAGTGTGTTAGGCATATACCTGGGATACAGTGTACATTTGAGAGCTGAGAGGAAACAAAGCCCAATTCAAGAGATTCACTGGAGCAAAATCACAACCCATAGAGAATGAGGGATTGGCCGGTGGTACCACCAGGACAGAAAAGGACATCGCTCTCTCTCTCAGTCCATCACATGGGGCCAAAATCACAGCTGTGAGGTATGAATGCTGGGGAGGCCTCCAAAATGAGCCAGCAGACCTAGAAGGAACTGCTTTTCACATTTGTATAAAGAGAGGTAATTACTCATTCCACTGATTCCCCAGAGTGAGGCTTTTCAATGAGAATATCCACCTATATAGCTCAGAAAAAACCTTACCTTGAGCTCAGGCCTAAAATTGATGGCACTCATCAGCCCCAGATTCTAGTGGACCACCACCAGCACACGTGTAAATACGGAGCCAAACACCCAAGTTGCCTCTCAAAGAGATCCTCTTGTGCCATCTGGTGGACAATACTTGTTATTGACCAAGTTCATATTTTTGATCTTTTTAAGGCTTTCAAAACACAAAATAGTTCAAACTCTTCCCTTCACTTTCATGTAATCTGGGACTCAAGGGCTGAATAAGCAATGTGTCATAAAGCTTGTCAAGGCGATGCCAAGACTGGGACTCAAGCCTTCTCACTCTATCCCAGAGCTCTTTCCCAACTGCCGTTTCACCTTTCCTAGCTCTTGGCTCCTTCTGTGGGATGGGAACTCTCCATCTAAAATCAAGGTCCTCTTTTATGCTCCCCCAGTTCTCTGCATTTCCCTCTGTTACAGCATTCTGTACCGAGGAGTGGCTGGTGGGTTTGAATCACCAGCCTCCTGGTTAGCAGTCAAGTGCCTTAGGCACTAAGCTACCAGAGCTCCCCACAACTGATTACACCATAGGAAAACTCACTGCCATGGAGACTGTTCCAACTCATAGCAACCCCTCCTTGAGTTTCTGAGGCGGTATCTCTACAGAAGTAGATTACCCAGTCTTCCTTCCGAGGAGTGGCTGGTACATTGTAGACTTTTCTGTATCCTTCATTCAAAAGATGCTTGACAGCAGAGACAGTTCACACTGATGAGTGAATATCTCTCACCACCCAGGTGAGCAGTCTGGGCCAGAACTCCCACCAAGGTAAATCATCGATCAGGATACTGTGCAGCAACTGTGATACATGATGCCCCGAGGGCAAAGAGAAGAGACATTTGGATGAGACTGTGGAGCTCAGTGTAGTTTCAGGGCAGAGGTAACTTAAATGAGACATGAAGATGAGTTCAGATCAACCTTGGTGGAAGGCATTCTGGCAGCAGGAAACAGGAACAGCCACACTCAGAGGTTTGAACGAGCAAGTGTGTTAGGGGTACACCTGGGGTACAGCGTACATTTGAGAGTTGTAGGGCAACAAAGCCCACTTCAAGCGATTCACTGAAGCAAAATCACAGAGTGATTCTCAAGAAGGATTTTAAGGAAGCGAGCAAAGGGGTAGATGGGGCAGCAGTGGGGACAATGAATTGTGAAATATTGGAATAAAGGGTGTTGCATCAGGAAAGTCTGTAGGGCAATTATTAGGAAAGATTGCTTTAAATGCAGGTTCCCAGACTCCCTTCAGAGGTTCTGATTCACTAAAGTGATGAACTAAACATTAGTTTTAATTGTATAAATGTAAAGCCTGCACTTGGTTTAAAAGTTAGCTTGCACAAATGTAGGAGGGTTCTTGACCTAGTAGTAGCCAATAATTAAAATGATTAATGGATAATACTCTCCATTTGATTTTTAAAAAAGGATATGAGGCTTACGCTAAGAAATTGAGGTCACCAATGTGGACTCCAGAGATTTGTGAAATTCTAGCCCACAGTTGTAACTCCACAGGGTTCTAAAGACATGAAGGCAAGGAAGGCGGAGTGGTGTTATGATGAGGATAACATGGCTCTACTCTGCTTACTTTTCTTTGTAGGCTGTTTTAAAAGTCACTCATCTGCAAATTTTGATGTATTAAGTATATCTGAAAACCAGGTCTTTGTGATCTGTCTCACAACTGATTGTTGTTGTTATGTGCTGTCAAGTCGGACCGGACTCACACTGACCCCTACTTGTGATTCCGAGGAGATATCACTACAGAAGTAGATTGCCCCATCTTCCTTCTGAGAAGTGGCTGGTGGGTTTGAACCGCCAGCCTTCTGGTTAGCAGTCAAGTGCCTTAGGCACTATGCTACCAGAGCTCCCCACAACTGATTATACCATAGGAAATCTCACTGCTGTGGAGTCTGTTCCGACTCACAGCCACCCCTCCTTAGGTTTCTGACGTGGTATCTCTACAGAAGTAGTTAGCCCAGAACTCCCTCGGAGGAGTGGCTGGGGCTTTTGAACCTCCAGCCTTCTGGTTAGCAGTCAAATGCCTTAGGCACTATTCCACCAGAGCTCCTACACTATAGGTCGAGGCTCCAAATGAGACTCCCAAACCTGTCTGATCACTTGAGGAAGATTTGCAAGATTAAAGAATCTAAGACTCTCCTCAGATGTGGATAGGTCTAAGGTGAGGTCAAGGAATCTATTCTCTCCCTCATCCTGATGACGGGTTTGGCTTGAAAACCCCTCAACTGATTAGGAAATCCTCGAAGGTGACTGGTTCCCATTGTATGGAGATGGTAGTTTCCATTCTGAAGTACTAAAGGGAGATAGAACATTCTTCCTTATGCTTCACAAACATTCAGCACTATTAGAATGTAACTTCAATGAGTATGACAAGTTTCCATGCTTAAAACTGTGGCTAACTATGGTCCACTATGCATCTGAATCGACCCAACTGCAGTGAGTTGGTTTTGGTAGCAACATTTGTTGGTATCAGGAATAAAAATGTAGGAAAACTTGCTTAGATGCATTAAACACTCTTTCTTTAAAGAGTTTGGTTTTTAATACAAACATTGTCAGTATTATATAAATTGTTTAAAGTATTTCCAAATGACTAGCCATTTACAGTCAATATTTATGTATAGTGATGCTATGGATGTTATGAAGAGAAACTAATAAAGTAGCAAGAGGTGGTTTGGAGCTCATGATGCCCCCAAAAAAACACAACTCAAGTTAATAAATCATTTATCATCTTTATGTTCAATCTTACTAGTTGTCATGTCTATTTATGAAGGTACAACTTACGTACCATAAAATTCACCCAATGTAAGTGGAAGTTTGTATACTTATAAATTTATGTAGCTGTGCAACTATCACCACAGACAGAAACAGACTGTTTCTGTCACCCCTCAAAGTCCCCCTTATGCTTGTGTACAACCCCACAGCCCCAGTCCTCCATTGACCTGCTTTCTCCCTATTATTTTGCTTTTTCTAGAAACTTCATGTAAATGGAACCATAAAATATTTAGTCTCTAATCTTTGGATTCTTCCATTTAACCCAGTGTTTATGATAATCATCCCTGTCATTACATGTGTAAGTAATTCATTCCTTATTTTTAACTCTTACATTTCACTGCATGATCCATTTTGAATTAATTTTTGTGTCTCATGTGAAGGGTTTCAGAACATGTATATAAATGTATGCATACTTATTATACATATGCATGCATGTATGTATGTATTTGTGTATATGGAAATCCAATTGTTCTACCACCATTTCTTTAAAAGATTGTCTAACTTGATTAAATTGCCTTGAGTCATTTATTGGAACTCAATTGACCATAAATGTATGGGTTTATTTCTGGGCTCTATTCTGTTCCATTAATCTATATGTCTGTCCTTGTAGGAAGGCTAAATATTGATTTGTGAAACCTTTGCTTCGGTTATATATACTGGTCTACTGTATCAGAAGTATTTCCTACTGAGAATTGTGGTAAAAATAGTTTTGGGAAAAATACTTGTCCAGACAGTACCAGCTAACGTTCACAATAAGACGAAAAAGAGAGAAAGAGAGTGAGAGAGAAATCCTAGAATAGGTTGTTGTTGTTATGTGCCATCGAGTTGGATCCATCTCAGAGCGACTCCTCCCTGGGTTTCTGAGGCAGTAATACTACAGAAGTAGATTGCCCAACCTTCCTTCTGAGGAGTGGCTGGTGGATTTGAACTACCAGCCTTCTGGTTAGCACTCAAGTGCCTTAAGCACTACACCACCAGAACTCCTGAATAGGTTGTTAGGACCCATAAAGATCATGGAGCAGAGTATAGCCTCCCATTTTTCAAATGAGGAAACTGAGGCCCATGAAGAGGAAGTGGCTTTCCCAAGGTTACTGCAGAATCCAAACCCAGGTGCTCTGACTGTGAGACCCTCCCTCATCCCATTTTCTCACTGCCCCTCCAACCTCCTTGCTCATCTATAATTACTTCAGCTGTTCCACCTCCTCCCTTCCATTGGCATCCTGCTGCCAGCTGCTGGTAGGGACCACTCAGGCATATATGGTAGGACAGGAATCCACTCATACCCCTGTCTTTCTACTTCTCTTTCTTCACTTTGAAACTCACTGAAAACCCTCTCCCAGCCACTACAGTTCCCTCAGGGATTTACCCCCAAAGTGACATTTCCCTGAATGCCTGCCCCTCCTTCTTCAGGAATGGTGGAGTTGGCATTTCTTCAGGGACTCTTCTCAGAATGGAAAAAAGAGTAGCGTCATCGACGTCAAATGGCTGTTACACAATGGAGGTATCTTACTGAGAAGCATGTAAGTAACCCAGGAACATATGGACTGAATTTCCCTCAACTTTTCAAAGGCATGCAATAAGTCAAGATTATAGAGGAGTGCTGCTACTCAGCCCTGACACTTGGAGCAATTGAAAAGGATGTAGTGTCCCCTGTCACAGTGACTTCTTCCCCTGGAGTATCCCATTTCTCTCAAATTTCCAAGGCTCCTGTCCTCAGCAAGATGCAGTCACGTCTTTGCTCTTTCAGGGACAGACTGGACTCAGCCATGATTGAAGAGTCTCAGGCAGCTCCTTTCCATCTTCTTCCCTCAGAGAAAGACCTCACTTCCAACCTCTCTAATTGAGCTGAATGTCTGCTCATTAGTTCATCCATTCATTCAACCAAAATTCATTGAGCATCTGCTTTCTGCCAGGTGCTGTGTCAAGGGATAGGAATGTAGTTGCAAGCAAGAAAGCATTGTCCCGGCTCTCATGGAGCTCTCAGGCTAGTGAGAGAACTCTCTAGCACTCCCAGTTATCACAGCTTTTGAAGGAGGATGGGTTCCCAGCACTGAAAGTGTACAAGCACAGGCTGATAGAGACATAAGCATCAGGTGCAGAATTGACCTCTGAGATCCTACCTAAGTTCAAGGTTTCATGAGGTTTTAAGTTCCTATAACATGTACCACTAGAGGCTTCCTGAGTGGCACAAACCATTAAACATTTAGCTATTAACCAAAAGGTTAGTGGTTCAAATTTCCCCAGAGGGCCTTCATAAGAAAAGCCTGGCAATCTACTTGCAACAAATCAGCCATTGAAAACCCTGTGGAGCAAAGTTTTATTCTGTCACATATGAGTCAGAGTCAAACTGAAGGCAAGTAGTTTGGTTTTAATATGTGTCACATCTGCCTTCCTGCCTCCTATCTGTACAGTCCTTTTTGGAAGGCACCTCCTAGAAACATAGACCTAGATGTTTTCCTGGAACTCATGGAAGATCCCTGAAGAAGCACCTATATGTTCAGGAAAAGCAGGTATCAACTTTCCTGCCTGAGAAAGCTCTTTTCAGTGTTATTTCTTCTCATTTCCTGTCCTCTCTATCCCCTCAGAAAATATCTGAAAACTTTCTGCTGGGAGAGGATGAACCTGAAGAATAAAAAATAAAAAAATAAAAAAAAAAAAAAAAAAAAAAAAAAAAAAAAACACACATAAACAAACATAAAAGTTCTCAATAAGATTTTACCATCAGGGAAAAGTTGGTAAAAAATACACAAGAACTCTCCACATTATTTCTTATAAACTGAATGTAAATCTACAATTTTCTCAACAAAAATCATTTAAACTCCCAAAAAGTTTTGGTAATTGTGTGATGATTAGGTAAGCTGTCACCACTAGGAGAAGCAGGGTGCAGGTGGGATGTAAGGGAATGCTGCACTATTTTGGCAGTGTTTCTATAAATCTAACATTACTGCAAAATAAAAAGCTTAATAACAAACAAAAAATTCAGGATACTGCATATCAACAGGGTAGGGGACAGAGCACTGGGTTAAGAATTAGTAGACACTGACTTTTTATGTGACCTTGGACAAGTCCTTTTTCCTCTCTGGTCTTCAGTTTCCTCGTCTGTCAAATGAAGGAATCCAACGAGTCAATCTCTAAGCCCTCCTCTTGCCATGTATAATATTCTATGTCCCAATTTATGGTCCTTTAATGATACCCTTCCCACTTCTTCTCTTCACCCCTTTCCCAGCCTGAATCTGCAGAACCCTCATCTATATATAATGTAGGAATAAATAACACTCACGCTTTGTTGTTAGGTGCTGTCAAGTCCCCTCCAACTCACAGTGCAACACTATGAACACATAGAACAGAACTCTGCCCAGTCCTGCACCATCCTCACAATCCTTTTTATGCTTGAGCATATCCTGACAGCCACTGTGTCAATCCATCTCATTGAGGGTCTTCCCCTTTTTCACAGACCCTTTACTTTACCAAGCATAATATCCTTCTCCAGGAATTGGTCTCTTCTGAAAATATGACCACAGTAGCTGAGGTGAAGTATGGCCATTCTCACTTCTAAGAAGCATTCTGGCTGCATTTCTTCAGGGACAGAGTTGTTCATTTTCTGGCAGTCCATGCTATTTTCAATATTCTTCACCAACACCACAACTCAAAGGCATCAACTCTTCTTCAGTCTTCCATACTATGGCTAAGTTAGGTGCACCTTAGTCCTCAATGTCACAGCTTTGCTCCTTAACATTTTAATAAGGACTTTTGCAACATATTTGCCCAATGCAATATGTCGTTTGCTTTCTTGACTACTATTTCCATGGGTGTTTATTGTGAATTCAAGTAAAATGAAATCCCTGACAACTTCAATCTTTTCTCCATTTACCTTGATGTTGCTTATTGGTCCAGTTGTGACTATTTTTGTTTTCTTTGTGTTGAGCTGTAATTCCTAATGAAAACTGTAGTCTTTGATCTTCATCAGAAGTGCTTAGAGTCATCTTCACTTTCAGCAAGCAAGGTTGTGTCATTTACATATTACTGGGGCTCTAGTGGTGTAGTGCCTAAGGTATTTGACTGTTAACCAGAAGGCTAGTGATTCAAACCCACCAACCACTCCTTGGAAGGAAGATTAAGCAATCTGCTTTCATAGAGATACTGCCTCAGGAACTCAAGGAGTAATCACTATGAGTCACATTCGACTCCACAGCAGTGAGTTTGGTTGGTTGTTTGGTTGTTTGTTTTGGTTGTTAATGAGTCTTCCTCTAATCCTGATTGAAGTCCCATTCTTCTTCATATACCAGCTTCTTGGATTTGCTCAGCATACAAATGGAATAAGTATGGTGAAAGGATACAACCCTGAGGCACACACTTCCTGATTTTAAACCATGCTTTATCCCCTTGCTCTGTTCAAACAACAAGCTCCTGGTCTATGTACAGTTTCCTCATGAGTACAATTAAGTGTTCTGGAATTCTCTCTCTTCTCATGTTGTTGTTGGTGGTGTTATGTGCCACCGAGTAATCTCCAACTCATAGCGACCCCTCCTTGGATTTCCAAGGCAGTATCACTACAGAAGTAGATTTCCCAATCTTCCTTCTGAGGAGTGGCTAGTGGGTTTGAACTGCCAACCTTCTGGGCAGTCAAGTGCCTTAGGTACTACACCACCAGAGCTCCCATATTCTTCTCATGTTGTTGTTGTTGTTATGTGCCGTCGAGTCCGACCCAACTCATAGCGACCCCTCCTTGGGTTTCCAAGGCAGTATCACTATGGAAGTAGATTGCCCCATCTTCCTTCCAAGATATTCTTCTCATATTTATCCATAATTTGTTATGATCCACACAATCAAATGCTTTTGCATAGTCAAAAAATAAATAACAATAATAATAATAACACAAGTAACATCTTTCTGGTATTCTTGGCTTTCAGCCAAGATCCATCTGACATCAGCAATGATAACTCTCATTACACATCTTCTTCTGAATCCAGCTTGAATTTTTAGAAGTTCTCTGTCAATATACTGCTGACACTGTTTTGTAATTGTCTTCAGGAAAATTTGACTTACGTGTGACATTAATGATATTGTTCATAATATCCACATTCCATTGGATAACTCTTCTTTGGAATGGGCACAAATAATGATCTCTTTCAATTAGCTGGCCAGATAGCTATCTTCCAAATTTGTTGGCATAAACACTTACTTTAAAAAGCTGTTAAAAATTCAAGGAGACAAAAAAAAAATTAAATGAGACGGTGGATGCCAAGTCCCTGGCACACAGTAGATCCTCAGTAAACATTGGATTGCTGCTCTTTTGTTGTTGTTGTATGCCAATTCACAATGAGGCAGTCTACAGAACAGAGTAGAACTGCCCCACAGGATTTTTGTGGCTGAAATCTTTATAGAATCACATTGCCAGGTCTTTTCTTCTATAGAAAATCTGGTGGGTTTGAACTGCTTACCTTTCAGTTAATAGCCAAACAATTATTGTGCCACCAAGGCTCCTCATTGCCCCTTATCTCATGGAACACAACTGTCTTTCAGGCTTCCCTCTTTCATCATACCCCAGGGTCCTATCCCTGAATCAAGCCCACAGCCTTTATCACACACCTTAGAGGTTCTCTAAATGGTCCCTGGGTGGCACAAAAAGTAGCATAATGCTTAAGGCACTTGACTGCTAACCACAAGACTGGTGGTTCAAACCCACCAGCCACTCCTTGAAAGGAAGGTTGGACAATCTACTTCTGTAGTGATATTGCTTCAGAAACCCAAGGATGGGTCTCTATGAGTCGGGTCCAACTCGATGGCACATGACAATAACAACAACACTAACCTAAATGTTGCTGTTAGGTGCCCTTTGAGTGAGCTCAAACTCACAGCAACCCCATGTACAACAGAACAAAACAATGCCTGGAACTGCACCATCCTCACAATCATTGCTATGCTTGAGCCCATAGTTGCAGCCACTGTGTTTGTTAATCCATCTCACTGAGGTAATTTCAATTCAACCAGGGGTGCCAAAGAACAAAGTGTTGGCAATCTGTTTTCATAAAGATTACAGGCAAGACAATCCCCTGGAACAGTCCTACTCTGCAACAAATGGAGGTACCATGAATAGAAATCAACTTGACAGCAACAGGTTAAATTTATTTTTAAGAGAGTTTTACCTTGCTTTCAAGAAGCAAAGTAGAATGTTCAGGTGCTTCCCCTTCCTTTTTGGTTCTTTCATTGGAAGAGTGCATCAAAATTACCTGGGAATCTTGTTAAAACTACCTCCCTCTATCTTCTGATTTAGTAAATGTGGGGTGGAACATCAGACAATTTGCATTTATAGCATGTTCCCAGGTGATGTTAACACTGCTGGTCTGTGGACCACATTTAGAGAACCACCACCTTAGATTGCTGCTAATATAGATAGATTCTCTGTGAGCCCACAGGACAACTGCTCTCACCACATTGCAGAGCCATAGCCTTTTAGGGCTGAAGCAAGGACTTTAAGCAAAGGAGAAGTAGGACCAGGTCTGGGGGGATGGGTAACAGATGAGATGGCATCTGGGGACCAGAGCTGGGGTTCCTTGGGGAGATGGGGAAGAAGAAGGTGTTCCTTTAGCTTTTTGTCTTTGTTCTTCCTCCTACTCACAAGGAACTCTACTCCAGAGCCAGGCAAGGCTCCAACTTGGGTTCAGGAGAGATAAGGATGGGGCTTAACTAAAGCACTTCCTGTGAAGGCAGAAAGGGTGAAAGGGTGGTGGAAAATCCCTAAAGCCCAGGACACACAATTTGGGAGGGAATCAGAATTTTAGTCAATTCCAGATTGGCTTGCTGGGGGAGATGTTCTTGAGTGGTCTGAGGAACTACGTAAGTTGGAGGTTGCCTGTGGCTGTGTTCGTCATCACCCCTGTGCTCTAGTGGCTGGAAATACATTTATTGCATATTTAAGTAAGGGCTCTACCTTGTGCAAAACACTTTACATATTTTATTTTTGTAGAGTAGGCATTATCACACATTCACATGTAACTGCACCAGTTATACATGTAGCCAAACTGACTGAGGTGCTCTAATCACCAGCTAATACTGCCTCATAACCTCTAGGGTCACCTTCCACCAGCTATGTGACTTTGAGTAAACTAACTTTTGAATAAAAAGCCTAACATACCCAAAGGAGGGGTCGCTATGAGTCAGATCTGACTTGACAGCAGTGAGTTTGGTTGTTTGGTTTGAAAGATGATGGCCAGCATCACCAAAAGGGTTTTGAAGCTCAGATAAAGTAGCAAAGTGAAACTTCTAGGTAAAAATGCAGGTTCCTGTGAGAAACTCAATCACCATCCTAATGGTTAATAGTAACGACTCTGGCCTCCGACACTCATGAGGCGAGCCACTTAGAGACCTCACATTTGGTTCTGGATATCTCTGGGTTAACATTCTCATTCTATTTTAAACAAAACCATTACTCACCAGTGTAGCTAATGTTTTATGATTACTAATTTCAAAACCATTACTCCATGGAGCCAGAGTTTTAAAAGAATTTAATTAAAGACCAAAACATGCCCAGTAGCAAATGACTACTTTATAAATGATTTCTGCTCCAACTTCTAATTTGATGCAAAAAGTGGGGTTTTTTGTTTGTTTGTTTGTTTGTTTATTTCATTTTTTCAGTTCATGATAAACAATACAGTCATTGTACCTCTTTGCAGAATCTTGAAATATTCCAAAAAATAACAGCAGCAACAATGACAGTCCTTCATATATTTATATAGCATAGAATGGTAAGATAAACAGTGATTCATGTCCCCTCACTATCAATGAGGAAACAGGCTCAGGTAAGTGGCATGGATGCCCAAGTTCCTAGGCAAGAGCATCCATCCCAGGTAAATTTGAGTCAGCAGTTGAGCACCAACTGTTTACACTACCTAAGGACCTTTGTCTTCTACCAGGCTATTTTCACAGGGCATTTGAGAAAAGAGCATACCACCACCCTGTACCGTCAGACCTCCAAACAGCTCTATCTTCATGTGTCTATTTCATGTGTGCATTAGCCATGAACTGGGAAATGCCTTTGGAGAAACAAGACTATGTCAGAGTTTGTAGGAGACTTGGAGATCATCTAATGACTAATACAAGCTACAAAAGTTCTTAGAAGTCAAGAGACTTGCCCAAGATTACACCACCAGAAAGAAGCTGCCCCTTCCCACTGCACCATCTTCAGAATGCAGAAATTTAAAAAGAGGTGTTCCTCAAATTAAGGCCTGACCTCCAGATCAGAGACGGTTCTGAGCTCTTCACCAAACCCTTACAATTCGTTAAGCAACTGTCAAGAGTCAGGGGATTTCTGGAGCACCAGGATGTGAAAAATGCTCACATCCAAGTTCAAGTTGAAGCTGAAGAAAATTAAAATGAGTCCATGAGAACCAAAATATGACCTTGATTATATCCCACCTGAATTTAGAGAACATTTGAAGAATAGATTTGATGCATTTAATACCAATGAGCAAAAACCAGATGAATTGTGTGATGACATCAAGGACATCATACACAAAGAAAGTAAAGATCATTAAAAAGACAGGAAAGGAAGAAAATATCAAAATGGACTCTGAAATTTGCTCTTGAATAGAGTCTAGCTAAAGTCAATGGAAGAAATGACAACATAAAAGAGCTGAACAGATTTGAAAGAGCAGCTTGAGAAGACAAAGTCATTTATTATAATGAAATGTACAGAGACCTGGAGTTAGAAAACTTAAAGGGAAGAACACACTTGGCATTTCTCAAGCTGAAAGAACAGAAGAAAAAAATTCAAACTCTGAGTTGCAATATTAAAATACTATGGAATATTGAATTATGCAAAAAACATCAAAAGAAGATGGAAGGAATACATAGAGTCACTGTACAAAAAAGAACTGGTCCATATTCAACTATTTCAGGAGGTGGCATATGATCAAGAATCAATGTATTGAAGGAGGAAGCCAAAGCTACACTGGAGAAACTGACAAAAACAAGGCTCCATGAGTTGATGGAATATTCATTGAGATGTTTCAACAAACGGATGCCACACTGGAGGCACTTACACATCTATGTCAAGTAATTTGAAAGACCTGGCCAACTGACTGAAAGAGATTCATATTTGTTCCCATTCCAGAGAAAGGTGATCCAACAGATTGTGGAAATTCTTGAACCACATCATTAATGTCACATGCAAGTAAAATTTTGCTGAAGATAATTCAAAAATGGTTGCACCACTACATTGACAGGGAACTTCCAGAAATGCAAGTTGGATTCAGAAGAGGATGTGGAATGAGGGATATCATTTCTGATTTCAGATGGATCTTGGCTGAAAGCAAAGACTACCAGGAAGATGTTTACTTGTTGTTTTGGTTACCTAGTGCCACTCTGGCAAGAATATACCACAAATGAGAAGGCATGAAGAAACAGGAGTTTATTCTCTTACCGTTTGTGTTTGGAGGCTTTAAATCCAAGTTCATTGTGCCAGGCTCTAGGAGCTGGGCAAAAGCCTGTCAACCTTGGGCTTCAGCTCTGCCTCCTGCTCCTGGCCCACTGAAGCTGGCGGCTGCTCAGCTGCTGGCTGCTGAGGCTGACAAGCCCAAGGTTGGCAAGGAAAAAGGCCCAGTCCTGATGTTACCAAATCACATGGCAGGCCATTAATTCAAGTCCATTGAAAGTCCCAAGGTCAGCAGAGCATGGCAGGCTACTAAATAATGACACAGCTACATGCAGGGTTCAAGTATGCCATAAGCTACAGATGGTTCCCCAAGGCTTCTCTTATATACAGGATGCAGTCCATATCCCAAAGACAGCTACTCAGCTCCTCACGGTAGATTTCACCATGGAGTTGATTACTAGTCTCACATGGGGAATACTACATCCAGCTTCCCAGCCACTCAACCAGGCCCAGCCAAGTTGACAAACAAACTTAACTACCACACTTGTGTTTTATTGATGATGCAAAGGCATTCGACTGTGTGGATCATAACACATTATGGATCACATTGAGAAGAATGAGAATTCCAGAACATTTATTTATGTTCATGAGGAAACTGTACATAGACAGGACGCTGTCATTCAAAGAGAACAAGAAGATAATGTATGGTTTAAAATCAGGCAAAGTGTGTGTCAGGGTTGTAGCCTTTCACCATATTTATTCAATCTCTATGCTGAGCAAATAATCCAAGAAGCTGGTTTATATGAAGAAGAACACTTCATCAGGACTGAAGGAAGACTCATTAACAACCTGTGATATGTTAATGACACAACTTTGCTTGCTGAAAGTAAAGATGACTTGAAGCACTTACTGATGAAAATTAAAGACTACAACTTCAGTATGGATTATATCTCAACATAAAGTAATCAAAAATCTTAACAACTAGACCAATAAGCACTGTCAGGATAAATGGAGAAAAGATTGAAGTTGTCAAAGATTTCATTTTACCTGGATTCACAATCAACACTCAAGGAAGCAACAGTTAGGAAATCAGACTTCGTACTTCACTGGGCAAATCTGCTTCAAAAGACCTCTTTAAAGTGTTGAGCAAAGATGTCACTTTAAAGACTAAGGTGCATGTAACCCAAGCTATGATATTTTCAATCACTTTATATGCATGTGAAAGCTGGACAATGAATAAAGAAGACTGAAGAATAGTTGATGGTTTTGAATTATGGTTTTGGCAAAGAATACTGAAAATGCCATGGGACTCCAGAATAATGAATAAATCTGCCTTGGAAGATGTGCAGCCTGAATGCTTCTTGGAAGGGAGAATGGCCAGACTTCATCTCACCTACTTTGGTCATGTTGTCCAAAGGGACCACTCCTGGATAAGGATATCATGCCTGGTAATGTAGAGGGTAAGTGAAAAGGGGAAGACCCTCAACAACGTAGACTGACACAGTGCCTGCAATGATGAGCTCAAACATTGCAAAGATTGTAAGGATGGTGCAGGACCAGGCAGTGTTTCGTTCTGTTGTACATAGGGTTGCTATGCATCAGAGCTGACTTGGTGGTTCTTAACAACAAGTACTAACAAGTACTAAACAAGTCCTATGTACTGGGCTTAGTGCTAAAAGATTTTCATGTAGCATTTATTATAATACAACAGATGAGGACCCAAGTCTCAGAGAGTAAAAGACTTTTCCCAAGGTCAAACATCTAGGAAATTCCAAAACCTGCACTCACAGTCCAGTTTGTCAAGCTCCCTGCTCATGTTTCAAACTTTATGTGCTATCACCTCTGAATCTGTTTGAGAAGGCTTACTGGTGGGCTTGGTTGAGAATTAATTGGAAAGTGCCGGTCTGGAAAAAGGAAAGCCAGTTCAGAAGTTTTCATAAAGTTCCAGATGACAAAGCAAGGACTTCAATTGAGACAGTGGCAGAGAGATAATAAGGTGGAGCCATTTTAACATCTGATCCATCAACTGCTGAGACATGGCATAGATGTTAACATGAAGATAAATGTCACCATTCAAAAGAAGATCTGCAGTAATTGTTCCACCTGCAGCATATCTTCTGTAAGCAAGATGGCTCAGAGTATTTCTGACCTTTTGTTAAGCATTACAGTATAAATTTTCAGTACATTTCAGATATAGTCTTAAACTGGAGTACAGTAGAGTATGCCAGTAAAAGCAGCTCAATTGGCATTCTTGAATACATTTCATCTGGTCCAGCTGTGTGTTTCTGAAATATCTCATCCAATAATACTTCTAGTAATAGTCATTTATTGATTCAACATGTTGATTGAATGTGAAACACTCTCAAATATGTGGGGGGAAAAGAAAGTCCTCAATTCCATCAAGTCAATTCTGACTCAAAGTGATCCTCATTGGGTTTCCAAGGCTGTAAATCTTTACAGAAGCAGGCTGCCTTATCTTTCTTCTATAGTGGAGCAGCTGGCAGGTTGGAACCACCAACATTTTGGTGCTAACAAAATGCCTTAGCCATTGCAATTCATCATGGGAGATACAGCAATGAGGTAGTTACAGGTACATTCTTCAAGGAGTTAACAATATAGTAGAAAGCATAAAATATAAATAACTGTAACACAAGGTGGACAGTGATATTAGAGGGATTTAGAAGGGCCCAGGAAGTCTTAAGGAGCTCTGCTGGCATAGTGGATAAGGGTCTTGACTGATAACCAGAAGGTCAGCAGATCAAACTACCAGCCACTCCAAGAAGGAAGACTGTGTGTTCTTCCATAAACATTTACAGCTTCATAAAGCCAATGGGGGTTGCTACGTGTCAAAAATGACTTAATGGCAGTGAGTTTGGTTTTTTGGTTTTAGGAAGTCTTGAAGTACTTTTAAGTACAGACATGTGAGGGAGAGGAAGTCAGAGGATTTCTGGAGAAGATGACAAATGAAGAGCTCTTTAGAGAGTTCTCAAGTACATTTATTCCGTAGCTTGCTCACTCACTCATTCACTGTCATAGAGTCAATTCCAACTCATAGCGACCCCCACTGGGTTTCTGAGGCTAGAAATCTTTATGGAAGTAGATTCCCCATCTTCCTTCCATGGAGCAGCTGGTGGGTTAGCAGCCAGATGCCTTATCCACTATGTCATCAAAGCTCCTTTATAGCTCTCTAGTTATCCAGAAAAAGTTGAAAGGATGAACTGGAAAGGTATTATTATTGTTACATTATAGAGAAGTGAACTGAGGCTCAGGGAGGCAAACTGACTTGCCAAGGTTCATATAACCAGAAAAAGTGGTAAAAACCAAAGCCCAAATCCACTGCCATCAAGTAGAACTGTCCCATACAGTGTCCAAGGCTGTGAATCTTTATGAAAACAGACTGCCTCATCTTTCTCTATCAGAATGATTGGTAGGTTCAAACTGCTGGACTTTAAGTTAGCAGCTGAATGCCTTAACCACTTGTGATAGTTGGAACTGTGTGTCAACTTGGCTGGACCATGATTCTGTGTAGTTTAAGCAGTTGTGATGTAGGTTGTTCCAATGATGGGATCAGATGTATATGTTTTGAGCAATCAAACTGTTGAAAGGTAGCTTCCCTAGGTGTGTGGCCTGCTTCCAGTATATTTATGGAAATCCTGGGAAAAGAGACACTCTTCTGTGGATCAGGAATCTATTGTGCTGCCTACAACTGTCCATGAGTGAACAATCCACCATTCAGCCTAGAGATCTTGGATTCATCATTCATTGGAGTCAACAGCCAGTATACTGCCTGCCAACCTTGAGCTCCTCAGCCCCTGCAGCTACGTGAGTTGGGAAAAGCCTCCAGCTTGATGTTTGATCCAAGAACTTTGGACTTGCCAGCTTCTGTAAGTGTGTGAGCCATTTTCCTAAGATAAATTTCCTTTCTCTCTCTATATATAAGCTTTACTGGTTTTGTTTCTCTAGTGAACCCAGTCTAGCACACCACTGTACTACCAGAGCTCTTTAAAAAAGTGGTAAAGGCAGGACTAAAACCAAGATCCTTTGTTTCTCATTCCATGTTCCTGAGGATATCTGAAAAGGGTTCCTTTATATGTCATAAGTCTCCCTCCCAAACCCTAAGTAGCTGGTTTCGTAAAGCCATTCCTCAGGTTCTAGAAATGATTTGGGATGGTTTTGGCCAACTACTAGCTATATTGTGGAGCCATGTTGGTCACATTCTCAATTAGGGGAATCTCTGGGGAATATGAATTCACAGGACCCCAGGAGTTTCCTGTTGAAATCATTGTCTTAGAGTCTGGAATGACTCAAATGATTAATTTTTCTCAGAAATATACACATGAGACATTTCCTGGAGTATGTAATTGCATGTCCATTGACTATTTTTTTGATAGGAATATTGTGGTTAAGATCACAGACTCCAAAGTCACATGCATCTCACTTTGTCAGTTGATAGGTATATAACATTAGATGATTTGTTTACCCTCTATGAACCACAGCCTCCAAATCTTTACAATATAAATAATAATAACACTTAACTCAGAGGATTTTTGACATACAATGAGTCCTAGTCATATTTTAATGATAGCTTCTTCACCCTCAAAATAGTGTACTTTTCTGCTTCCACTGAAAATATCTTTCAAAAACAAGGCACAATAAAGGCTTTTCCAGATGTATAAAAGTTGAAAAAATTCATTACCAGCAGACCCACACTACAAAAGAAGTCCTTCAAGCAGAAGGAAAATGATACCAGATGGAAAAATGGAACAAAACAAAGGAATGAAGATAACTAAAAATATGTAACCACATGAGTAAATATAAGACTGTTTCATTGTTAGGCAAATCTATTTAAAAGATAACTGTCATTTTAAATAAACTGATACCAAATGTATTGTGACATTTATAACATACGTGTAAATAAAATTAATAACAATGCATAATAACACAAAGAGGATAAATGAAACTATAACATTGTAAGGGTTTCATAGTACAAATGAGAGTATATAACTTAAGGATTGACTGTGATGTTACACTCTAAAACAGCCAGTAAAATAAAATAAGATATATAGCTAAAAGACCAACAAAGAAGACAAAATGACATCATAACAACTATTCTAATTCTAATATAAATTCATCTAAATGAAGGTTTAAAAAAATACCAGGAGAGTTCCGGGAAGATGGAGGAATAGGCAGACAGACTGCACAGACCCTCTTCAACAAAGAAAAGGGGAACCAATTAACACAGACACATAAGATAATCTGGGAGCCCTGAGCTTTGAAGGGAAGGATATAAATGTGGAATAAATTCCAACTAGTAGAAGAACTTGCATGAAAACACCAAAAAAGGAGACATACGGAGCTGCAGTCTGTCAGCATTCCTGATGGCACAGACAGCTTGGATATTACCAAATGGTGTTAGGACCTAAGAATTAACCTAAAAAGCAGCCCTGCTAGCCGGGGCTACATGGAGGACTACACTGGTGGCTGATAAATAAAAGAGGAAACAGTGAAGAGGGAGAGAGCTAAGCTGTGGACTTTTACCTGTCTGGAGGGTACAGCCATTTTGAATGTTTAGAAGCCCTTCGACCATTTGGAATATTTAAAGCAACAGCTTTCTCCTATATTCCAGAGACTTAAGAATAGGCTCTACTTGCCAGGAACCACAAAGACATTCTAGACACTAACAACTGGAAAGGTGCAATATTCCCCTTGTTACTCTTGTACTCCACACCTTCTTGGTGAATGGAGATGCAGCCATCCCTCACTCCCACACACCTTTTTGGGCCAGGCAGAATTTCATCCCAGTCTGTGTGCTCTCACAGAGTCTGGGTGCCATGCCTCACCCTGCCCAGATTTTTTTTTTCCTTTTTTATTTAGTTTGTTTGTTTTTGTCTGTTTTGAAATTATTATTATTATTTTGTCCTTTTTATTATTATTCTTTATTCTTACCTTCTCAGGTTCTAGTTTTCAGCTCTTTCTCTCTTCCCTGTTCTTGGTTCCCTTTTTTTTTTCTTTTTTTTTTTCCTTTCTCATGGTTAACCCCATTCCTTGTTTTTCACATTTTTTTCTTAATTATTATTCAACTCTACCTTTTTTCTCTTATTGCCTTCTCCCCAGATATTGCAGGGGTTTTTTTTCTTGTTTTGGTTATTGTTCATGTGTGTTTACACAGTGTGTTTTTTTTTCCACTTGCTTTTACTTTTTTAATGGTTATTCGATTGTTGTTTTTGTCTAACTCAGTGGGAGACAGCAACAGTGCCCACATGACACAACTACACCTTCACCTCCTACAGCTTCACTTACTGAGTGAAAGCCACCACTTCCTTCTCCACCAACTAGCCAACAATAAACAACCACCAAGAAGAGCCTGATTCACCCTTACTACTCTTCACAAACAATTAACAGAGATCTAAATACAACAATGTCACAATGTCTCAAAGACAACAGACTATCACAGTTCACAAAAGAAGCAAGATAAAGTGGTAGAAACAAGAGAGCAGGATACAGATGCAGAGCGCATCCATGAGGAATATGCAGCACTTGAACTCCCTGATAAGGAATTCAAAAGAATTATATTTAGGTATCTTCAAAGGGTTGAGAGACAGATCAAGGAAAACACTGACAAAATTAAGGAAAACAAAGACAAAACCCTAAAACAATTTTAGATAAAAAATACAAGAACAAAATGATACAATAAATGAAAAATTAGAAATGATACAAATCTATAGATAGAAATAACAGAATATTAATACCAAATTTTCAGAAGGAGATAACACATTGAAAGAGCACAGGAGTAGAATTAAATCAATGGAAGACAGAATGAATGAGACAGAAGACAAATACCTGAATATTCTTTGGAAAGGGATCAATCAGGAAAAAAAAATTTTTTTAAATGAAGAAAGCCTAAGGTTGATGTGGGATATGATCAGAAGGAATAACTTATGTGTAATCAGAATTCCAGAACAGGAAGAGAAAAATAAAACCACAGAGAAAATTGTCCAAGATTTGTTGGAATAGAACTTCCCTGATATGATGAGATGAGAATATATCCATTCAGGAAGACCAAGGAACCCTAAACAGGATAGATCCCAAAAGAAAATCACCAAGACATATCATCAAACTCATCAAAACCAAAGACAAAGAAAGAATCCTGAAAGCAGCATGGGAAAAATAAAAAGTTACTTACAAAGGACAACCAATAAGAATAAGCTAAAATTTCTCAGCAGAAACCATTCAAGCAAGAAGGCAATGGGATGGTATAGATAAAACCCTGAAAGTGAAAAATTTCCAACCAAGAATTATATACCTGACAAAATTGTCCCTCAATTATGATGGTGAAATTAGGAGATTTCCAGATAAGCAGAAATTAAGGGAATTTTTTAAAACCAGACCAACCTTACAAGAGATACTAAAGGAAGTCCTTTGAACAGAGAACTAATAATAGCCAACAATAACTGACCATTAATACACAAGATGACATAACCCAGAAACCAACACAGCCATGGGCGTATCCAAAGTAAAATAAACTTACAAGATTGTAAATAGGGAACCAGAGACAAAAATTGGCAAATTGGGACAACTACAAATGAAAAAGAGGGGGAAATAGTGTAGTTACAGAACTTCTAAATGGTGAGGAAGTCAAGAGAGCTGCAAGATAGAATGGACTGTTCTAATCTCAGGGAGAAAATTGTAAATCACAGGGTAACCTCAAAGAAAAAAAGGACAAATATTGTATTAATCCATTATTGTAAAAAGTCAAGGAAAGGTTTATATATGGAAGGAAATTTTCTTTGTTAGTTACCAGGAGTGGGAGGGGAGGGGAGGGAACAATGTTAGGTAGAGACAAGTATTGATTTGGGTGAAGAGAAAGGCAATGTATCAAATGTGAGTGATCAATATGGTGGCATTGAGGAAGACATAGAGAGGTACAGACAACAAAGATGAACCCTTTTGCACATACAGTAGTGTGTTGTCAGTGAAGACAAACAAGGATATAAGGGTGGATAGATGAGTGGACAGGCTGAACTATTAGGTATGTCTATGCAGGGGGGAGTGTACCCAAGACCATGTACAGGGTTGGTAGACAATGTTTCTACAAGTGTATTGCTATGTTCTGTAAGAATTCCCAGGTGTATAGTAGAGCTGACAAGAGACAAGGGTGTAGTCACTTGCTGGCCACAGCCAGCTACCCAGAGGGAGCGAATAGTTGGGCCTGTGGGCTTGGGACCATGGTCACAGAGGACATCAAGCTCAATTGACATAACATACTACACAAAAGTATTGTTCTACCTCCTACTGTCATGAGTAGTGAATGGGATCTTAAAAGCTTGCAAGGAGCCATCTAGATACAATCATGGGTCTCTCCTCATCAAGAGCAAAGAAGAATGAAGAAAACCAAGACACATGGAAACAACTAGTCCAAGTGACTTGTACCCCATGAGATCCTCAGCCTATATGACTATGAGACCAGAAGAACTAGATGGTGCCTGGCTATCACTGTCAACTACTTGGACAGAGTGGGAGAACAATGTGGAAAAAAACTCAAAATTATTAAATATATATATATATATATAGGACCAGTTTTGCTGGTCTGATAGAGCCTAGTGGAACCTCTGAGACTATGGCCCCTAGCTCCCCTTCAGGTCTGGAATTGAACCCACTCCTGTGGCTTATAGCCAAACAAAAGACAGGCATATGAGCTAAACATTTACATCACGTAGATACACTCCTTGGAGTGATCAATTATGGGCGCATACAAGGGCTGTGTATGCACAGGGAGATAGCTTTGAGGGCATGAGTGCATGGAGGGAAGGATACAGGGAAGAGGTAACTATGGGGAGGAAGTGGGAGGGGAGCTGTTGCATTGTGGTAAATTGTAGTCAATGTCATGAGACAAAGTATATGTGAGCTGCTGTATGGAAAGTGAATTTTCTCTGTAAACTTTCACCCAAATCACAATAAAAATTTTAAAACTCAATCAAAAAATAAATAATAACAAGAGTTGGGACAAATGGAATACAAAGGGCAATATGATATACTCAAACCCAATCATGTCAATAATCATAATAGTTATAAATGGTCCAAGAACTTTAATAGAAAGAATGTCATAATGAATAAAAAAGCAAGACTCAACTGTATCCTGCTTACAGGAAACACCTTTCAAATATAAAGACACAAATAGGATAAAAGTAAAAGGACATACCACTAACACCAATCAAAAGAAGCAGGAGTAGTTGTATTAATATCAAGTATATTAGATTTCAAAGTAAACAATATTACTACAAATGAAGATTACTTTATAGTAGTAAAATGATTAATTCTTAAACAGTCCACAACAATCCTAAGTTTATATCCACCCCTCATCTGTCAGTTTGTCATACTGTTGTGGCTGGAGTGTTGCTGTGATACTGGAAACTGTGCTACTGGTATTTCAAATAACAGCATGGTCACTCGGAGTGGACAGGTTTCAGCAGAGCTTCTAAACTAAGACACACTAGGAAGAAGGACATAGCCACATCCAATTCTGAAAAAATTGGCCACTGAAACTTTATGAGTAGCAGGGAAACATTGTCTGATAATAGTGCTGGAAGATGAGTTCTTCTGGTTGGAAGGCATTCAATATAAGACTGGGAAAAAGTTGCCGCTTCAAAGCAGAGACAATCTTAATGACGTGAATGGAGTAAAGCTTTCGGGATCTTCATTTGCTGCTATGGCAAAATTCAAAATAAGAAGCAGCAGCTGCAAACATCCATTAATAATTGGAACATGAAATGTACAAAGTATGAATCTAGGAAAAGTGGAAGTTGTCAAAAATGAATGGAATACATAAAGATCTTAGACAACAACTGAAATGGACTGATATCACAGTACCTTAAAAAGAATATTTTAAGATCTATCCTGAAGCACAATGCTGTCAGTAGTACTACTATTAATCAAATGTACACACTCCAGTCAAAGTTGAAGAAATTGAAGACTTTTACCAACTTATGCAGTCTGAAATTGACCAAACATGAAATCAATATATGTTATCGATTGGAACACAAAAGTTGGAAACAAAGAAGAAGCCTCAGTGGCTGTAAAATATGGCCTTGGTGATAGAAATGATGCTGGAGATAACATGATAGAATGTTTCAAGACCAATGATCTATTCATTGCATACATCTTTTTTTAACAACATAAATGATGTTTCTACACCAGTGTCTTGGTTCTCCAGTGCTGCTATAATAGAAATACCACAAACAGATATTGTTCCTCTTTATCAAGCAGGAATTTATTCTCTTACAGTTTAGGAGGTGGAAGTTCAAATTCAAAGTGCCAGCTCTCGGGGCTGGGTGAAGGCCCCTCAACCTTAGGCTTCAGCTCTGCCTTTTATTCCAGGCCCACAGGAGCTGCAGACTTCTCATAAGTTAGCTGCTGGCTGCTAAGGCTGACAAATCCAAGGTCACCAAGCAGAATGGCAGAATCCCAAGAACAACAGGCAACACAGCAGAGTACTGGTTCAAGTCCAGAAATAATCCGAGATTGGTAGGCAACATAGCAGGCCACTGAGGTGAAGGCTCAGGTAAACGCAGGATCCAGATGTGCCAAAAAGCCAGACCCCTTTCTCAAAGCATCTCCTTATATACTGGAAGCAGGCCACATGCAAAGGCAACTGCTATTCACAGAAGATTCCACCATGGAGGTGATTAAAATCTCCTCATTGGAAATAACTATGTCTGGCTGCCCACCCACTCAAAACCACAGGAAAAAAAAAAAAAAAATACCACAGCCCAGCCAAGTTGACACACAACCTTAACTACTACACATGGACCTCATCAAATAGAATACAAGGCAATTCAATCAACTAAATCTGTGGAAAGAAACAATAGAGAAGCCCAATATCATGAGTCAGAATAAGGGCAGGGACCAACTGTGGAAAAGAACATCAATTGCTTATATGCAAGTTTAAGTTGAAGCTGAAGAAAATTAAAATAACTCCAAGAGAACCAAAACAAATTTGGAGTATATCCCTCTTGACTTTATTTATTTTTATTTATTATTTATTTAGTTAGTTAGTTCCACTTGCCTAGAATTTATTTTTATTTATTTATTTTTTATTGTGATTTGTGTGAAAATTTACAGAGCAAATTCACTTTGCATACAGCAGTTCACAGACACTTTGTCTCATGACACTGACCACAATTTACCACAATGCAATAGCTTCCCTTCTTCTTCCTCCTGATAGTTACCTCTTCCCTGTGTCCATCCCTCCATGTACTCCTGCCCCCTGAACTGTCTCCCGGTGCATAAGCAGCTCTTCTTTCTCCCATGATTGTTCTCTCCAAGGAGTGTATCTACCTCAAGTAAATGTTCAACTCATATGTCTGTCTGTTGTTTGGCTGGAAGCCACAGACGTGGGTTCAGTTCCAGACCTGAAGGGCAGCTAGGGGTCATAGTCTCAGTGGTTCCACCAGGCTCTATTGGACCAGCAAACCTGGTCCTCCCTTTTTATTTCTCCAAATGATTTTGAGTTTTATTCCACATTGTTCTCCCTCTCTATCTAGGATCTCCTACATAGAAACTCTTCTAAGTGTTTGACAGTAGTAGCCAGGCACCATCTAGTTCTTCTTGTCTCATAGTTGTATAGACTGCAGATTGGATGGTGTACCAGTTGCTAGGACTAATTCTTTCCATGAATCTTTGGTTTTCTTCATTCTTCTTTGTGCCAGATGAGGAGAGACCTATCATTGCATCTAGATGGCAGCTTGCAAGCTTTTAAGATCCCAGTCACTACTTGCCAAAGTAGGAGGTGAAACAATGTTTTGTGTAGTATGTTATGCCAATTGAGCTTGATGTCCTCTGTGACTATGGTCTCGAACCCACAGGTTCAACTACTCAGTCCCTCTGGGTAGCTGGCTGTGACCAACCAGTTACTACAACCTTGCCCCTTGTCAGCTCTACTATATACCTGGGAATTCAGATCATTCACATAAAATTATGGGACCATTGTCTGCCAACCCAATATGTGTTCTTGGGTACACTCCCTGCTTCTTGACATACCTAAAAATTCAGCCTGTCCACCCATCTATCCACCTGTATACCCATGTTTGCCTTCACTGACAACACAGTACTATATGTGCAAAAGGGTTCATCTTTGTTGTCTGTACCTCCCATGTACCTCTCTCTGTCTTTCTCATCCTCAAAGCCACCATATTGATCACTCACATTTGGTACATTGCCCTTCTCTTTACCCAAATCAATACTTATCTCTATCTATCTAACAGTGTTCCCTGCCCCTCCCCTCGCACTCCTGGTAACCAACAAAGAAAATTTCCTTCCATAGATAAACATTTCCTTGACTTTTACAATAATGGACTAATACAATATTTGTCCTTTTGTGGTTGACTTATTTCACTCAGCATAATGTCCTCCAAGTTCATCCACGTTATGCAGTGTTTTGCAGATTCTACATTATTCTTTAGCTTTGCACAGTATTCCATT
>NW_006921619.1:11292713-11302888 GCF_000298275.1 Orycteropus afer afer | reverse complement strand
GGTTTTCCCTGGCCAATTCTTTGAGAAGTGGATGGCCTCTTCCTTCTTCCTAGTCTGTCTCAGTTTGTAAGCTGGGCTGATACCTGTGCACCATGTTCATCCCACTGGGTTTGAAACACCAGTGGCTCAGCCTCAAAACTCACATCAACATGTCACCACGGCAGGAAAAACTGACAAACAAGTTTGTCTCCCTGTTAGAAACCTCTCCTACCACCCTTACCTGGGTCCCTGCAGCTGACTCTGCCTCTGTCCAGATTCCTAGGCCTTTTAAGCCCCTTTCTCCCACTCTCCTACACTGCTGCTTTGGGCGTGCCTGATTTCCCTCTCCTCACCAGGATCCCTGCACCTAACTACTTCTCTGTCTGGGTTCCTGGCTTTTAATGCCCTTTTTCCTGCTCTCCGCACTGCTGCTTTGGGCCTGCCTGGGTTCTCTCTTCTCACCTGGATCCCTGCGAATGACTGGTCCTCTGTCTGGGTTCCTGGCTTTTAATCCCCTTTCTCCCACTCTCCCACCCTGCTGCTTTGGGCATGCCTGAATTCCCTCTTCTCACCTGGATCTCTGTGGCTGACTGCTCCTCTGTCTGGGTTCCTGGCTTTTTTATCTCCTTTCTCCTGCTCTCTCACCCTGCTGCTTTGAAAAAAAGCAGAGAAAAAAGGTAAAGAAGGAGAATAATGAAGAAAAAATGCAAAGCGAAAAACAAGGAATGGGGTTTACCATGAGACAAAAGGGGGGAAAGTTAAATTAAAAAAAGCAATATTTCAACCAGGAACAGGGAATGATAAAAAGCTGAAAACTAGGACTTGGGAGGGGAAGAATAAAGAATAATAGTAAAAAGGACAAAAGTATTAATAATAATATTAGTTTTAAACAGACAAATACAAGCAAACTAAACACCAGAAAAAAGAATGAGGAAAAAGAAAAGAAAAAGAAATCAGTGGAGGACAGGGCAGGACACCCAGACTCCGTCCAAGCACACAGGCTGGGATGGAGTTCCTGTGGGCCCAGATGGTGGGTAGGAGTGGGGGATGGCCACACCTCCATTCACCAAGGGAGTGTGGGGTATAAGAGTAACAAGAGGAATGTCACACCTTTTCAGTCATGCAGGTCTGGAGTGTCTTGGGGTTACTGGCAAGCAGAATCTGTTCTTAAGCCCCTGGAATCTGGGAGAGCACTGTCTCTTTAAATATCCAAAATCGTCAAGCCACTTGTAAACATTCAAAATGGTGGTGCCTTCCAGACAGGCAAAAGTCCATAGCTCTTCCTCTTCACCGCTGCTTCGCTTTATATTCCCCAGCCACCAGAGCAATCCTCCATGCAGTCCCTTGCTAACAGGGTTGATTTTTAGGTTAATTTTTAGGTCCTACCACTACTTGGGAATCTCCAAGCTGTCTGTGCCGTCAAGATCACTCAGGATTGCTGCCAGACCGCAGTTCTGTATGTCTCCTTTTGGTATTTTCATGAAAATCTTGTGCTAATTGGGGTTTAGTCCACTTCTATATCCTTCCCTTCAAGGCTTAGGGGTCCAGGATTATCTTCTGTGTCTGTGTTAATTGGTTCCCCTTTTCTTTGTTGAAGAGGATCTGTGCAGTCTTTCTGTCTATTCTGCCATTTTGGAATCACCCCTATTTTTAACTTTTTATTGTTATTTAAACCAAACCAAACTCACTGTCATGAAGTCAGATCTGACTCATAGCAACCCCTCCTTGGGTTTCTGAGGCAGTATCTCTATGGAAGTAGATTTCCGAACCTTTCTTCTGAGGAGTGGCTGGTGTGTTCGAATTGTCTAAGACATTTGTCTGCTAGCCAGAAGCCTGGTGGTTCAAACCCACCAGCCACTCCTCAGAAGAAAGAATGGGTAATCTACTTCCATAGTGATAATGCCTCAGAAACCCAAGGAGGGGTCGCTATGAGTCAGATCCAACTCGAGGGCAGTGAGTTTGGTTTGGTTTCTATTGTTATTGGATGAAATTTTACAAAGTAGATTTGTATTACATTCAACAGTTCCTACATATTTTGTTTTGTAATGCTGATTACAATCCCTGCAGTATAATAACTCTCCTCCCACTTCCTCCCTTTGGTTATCCTTTCACTGCGTTCTTCTTGCTTATGCATTCCTACCTTCCTACCTACCTTTCTCCCTTAGCAAATGCTTACCTTCTGATATCCCATGTTTGATTGTTCTAAGGAGTGCATCTCCCTATTCCATCTGAATTTAGAGACAATATCAAGAATAAATTTGATGCTTTGAATACCAGTGACAGAAGACCAGACATGCTGTGGGATGACATCAATGACTTCATACATGAAGAAAACAAAAGCTCATTAAAAAGACAGGAAAGAAAGAAAAGACCAAAATGGATGTCAGAAGAGACTCTGAATCTTGCTCTTGAACAGAGAGTAACTAAAGTGAATGGAAGAAAGGATGAAATAGAAGAGGTGAATAGAAGTTTTCAAAAGGTGGCTCAAGAAAACAAAGTAAAGTATTATAATGAAATGTGCAAAGAACTGGAGTTAGATAAACAAAAGGGAAGAACATGCTTGGCATTTCTCAAGCTGAAAGAACTGAAGAAAAAAACTCACAACTCTAGTTGTGATATTAAAAGATTCTATGGGAAAATATTAAACAATGTAGGAAGCATCAAAAGGAGATGGAAAGAATACACAGAGTCACTGTACCAAAAAGAATATGTGGATGTTCAACCACTTCAGGAGGTAACATATGATCAAGAATCGATTGTATTGAAGGAAGAACTCCTAGCTGCATGGAAGGAATTGGCCAAAAATAAAGTTCCAGGAATTGATGGAATATCAATTAAGATGTTTCAAAAAATGGATGCTCACTCATTTATGCTAAGAAATTTGGAAGACAACAACCTGGCCAACCAACTGGAAGAGATCCATATTTGTGCCCATTCTAAAGAAAAGTGATCCAAAAGAATGTGGAAAATATCATACATAAATGAAATTTTCCTGAAGATAATTAAAAAATGGTTGCAGCAGTACAGTGACAGGGAACTGTCAGAAATTCAAGCCAGATTCAGAAGAGGACATGGAATAAGGTAAAATCACTGTTAGTGTCAGATGGATCTTGGCTGGAAGCAAAGAATACCAGAAAGATATTTATCTGTGCTGTATTGACTATGCAAAGGCATTCAACCACATGTATCACAACAAATTATGGATACTGTGGCAAATAATGGGAATTCCAGAACATTTTGTTGTAGTCATGAAGAACTTGTACTAGATTCAGTCATTCAAACAGAAGAAGGTGATAATGCATGGTTTAAAATCAGGAAGGATGTGCATCAGAGTACTATCTTTTCACTATGCTTATTCAATCTCTATGCTGAGCAAATAATCCAAGAAGCTGAACTCTATGAAGAAGAATGTGGCATCTAGGTTGGAGGAAGACTCATTAACAACCTGCAATATATGGATGACACAGCTTGCTTGCTGAGAGTGAATATGACTTGAAGCACTTACTGATGTAGATGAAAGACTAAAGTCTTCAGTATGGATTACATCTCAACATAAAGAAAAGAAAAATTCTCACAACTAGATCAATAAGCAAAATCATGATAAATGGAAAAAAGATTGAAGTTGTCAGAGATTTAATTTTACTTGGACCAACAGTCAACACCTATGGAAGTAGCAGTCAAGAAATAAGACATCATATTACACTGGGCAAATCTGCTGCAAAAGACATCTTTAAAGTGTTAAGGAGCAAAGATGTCACTTAGAACACTAAAGTACACCTAACCCAAACCATGATATTATCAATCACTTCATATATATGTGAAAGCTGGACAATGAATAAGACCAAAGAAGAGTTAATGACTTTGAACTGTGGTGCTGGTGAAGACCAAAATGGGTGACCAAAATGGATTTCCAGGATATGGAAATACCATGGACTGCCAGAAGAACAAACAAATCTGTCTTGGAGGAAGTGCAGCCAGAATGCTCCTTGGAAATGGGAATGACCAGACTTCATCTCACCTACTTTAGTCATGTTGTCAGAAGGGACCATTCCTTGGAGAAAGATATCATGCTTGGTTAAGTAGAGAGTCAACAAAAAAGAGGAAAACCCTCAATGAGATGGATTGACACAGTGGCTGCAACGATAGGCTCAAGTGTAGGAAGGATTGTGAGGATGGTGCAGGACTAGGCAGTGTTTTGTTCCATTGTACATAGTGTTGCTATGAGTCAGATCTGACTCAATAGCACCAAACAACCACAACAGAGACCATTTTAGGAGGTAGGGTATGATCAAGTACAAATGGCTTGAAGGAAAAAGTACAAGCTGCATGGAAGGCATTGACCAAAAACAAAGCTTCAGAAATTGGTGGCATACTGATTGAGATGTATGCAATGATGGATGTGCTAACTTGTCCATGCCAAGAAATATGAAAAAGAACTACTTAACGAAATGAATGACTTCAAGAGATCCATATTTATTCCCATTCCAAAGAAAGGTGATCCAACTAAATGTGGAATTTATTGAACAATATCATTAATATCACACACAAGTAAAACTTTACTGAAGATAATTTAAGTTATTGTGGCAGTACATTGAGAGGGAACTGTCAGAAATTCAAGCTGGATTCAGAAGAGGACGTGAAACAAGGGATATCATTGCTAATGTCAGATGGATCCTGGGTGAAAGCAGAGAATACCAGAAAGATGTTTACCTGTGTTTTATTGACTATATAAAAGTATTCAACTGTGTGGATCATAACAAATTATGGACAATATTGGAAAGAATAAGAACTCCAGAACACTTAACTGTGCTCATGTGGAACCTGTATATTGACCAAGAGATCGTCATTAGAACAGAACAAGGGGGTACTGCATGATTTAAAATCAGGAAATGTGTGCATCAAGGTTGTATTCACTCACCATATTATTCAATCTGTATTATGAGCAAACAATCTGAGAAGATGGATTATATGAAGAAGAACATGACTTCAAGATTGGAGGAAGACTCATTAACAATCTACAATATGCAGATGACACTACCTTGCTTGCTGAAATTGAAGAGACTTGAAGCACTTACTGATGAAGATCAAAGACTACAGTCTTCAGTGTGGATTACACCTTAACATAAAACAAAAATCCTCACAACTAGACCAATAATAAATATCATGATAAATTGAAAGAATATTGACATTGTCAATGGTTTCATTTTAGTTGGATTCACAGTCAGTGCTCATGGAAGTAGCATTCAAGAATTAAACAATGTATTGCATTGAACAAATCTACTACAAAAGATTTCTTTAAAGTGTTAAAATGCAAAGATGTCACTTTGAGAACTAAAGTGTCCCTCACCTAAGCCATGGTGTTTTCAGTCCCCTCATATCTGGTATCAGGATTGGAGAAAGAATCATTAACAACCTGAGATATGCAGATGATACAACTTTGCTTGCTGAAAGTGAGGATGACTTAAGGCACCTACTGATGAAGGTTGAAGAATACAGTCTGCAGTATGGATTACATCTCAACATAAAGAAATCAAAAATCCTCACCACTGGACCAATGAGCAGCATCACAATAAATGGAGAGAAGATTGAGGTTGTCAAGGAATTCACGTTGCTTGGTTCTACAATCAATGCCAACAGAAGCAGCAGTCAGGACATTAGACGACGAGTAGCATTGGGAAAGTCATCTGCGAAGGAACTGTTTCAAGTGCTGAGGAGCAAGGATATCTCCTTGAGGACTAAGGTGCACCTGACACAAGACATGATATTTCCAATCGCCTGATATGCATGTGAGAGCTGGACAATGATTAAGGAAGACCGAAGAAGAGTTGATGCTTTTGAGTTGTGGTGCTGGCGAAGAATGCTGAAAGTACTGTGGACTGCTGAAAGAACTAACAGATCTGCCCTGGAGGAAGTGCAGCCAGAATGCTCCTTGGAAGCAAGAATGGCCAGACTTCGTCTCACCTATTTTGGTCATGTTGTAAGAAGGGACCATTCCCTGGAGAAGGATGTCATGCTTGATAGGGTGGAGGGTCGACGAAGGAGGGGGAGGCCTTCAACGAGATGGATTGATACAGTGGCTGCGATGATGGGCTCAAGTATAGCAGGGATTGTGGGCTGGCGCGGGATCGGGCAGTGTTTCGTTCTGCTGTGCATGGGGTCACTATGAGTCGGAAACGACTCGACGGCACTTAACAACAACAACAACATATCTATTTGAAACCTGGACAGTAAATAAGGAAGATCAAAGAAGAATTTATGCCTTTCAATTATGGTGTTGGCAAAGAATATTGCATATACCATGGACTGCCAGAAGAATGAACAAATACATCTTGGAAGAAATACAGTCAGAATGCTCCTTAGAAGCAAGGATGGTGAGACTTTGTCCCATGTACTTTGGACATGTTACCAGGAGGGACAAATCACTGAAGAAAAACATCATGCTTGGTGTGTTAGATTGGGTTCTCTAGAGAAACCAAACCAGTAAAGCTTATAGAGAGAGAGAGAGAAATTTATCTTAGGAAAATGGCTCACACACTTATAGAAGCTGGCAAGTCCAAAGTTCTTGGATCAAACGTCAAGCTGGAGGTTTTCCTGACTCTCGCAGCTCCAGGGGCTAAGGAGCTCAAGGTTGGCAGGCAGTATACTGGCTGTTAACTCCAACGAATGACAAATCCAAAATCTCCAGGCTGATTGGTGGATTGTTTGCTCATGGACAGTTGTAGGCAACACAACAGAATTCCGATCCACAGAAGAATGTCTCTTTTCCCAGGATGTCCATAAATATACTGGAAGCAGGCCACACCCCTAGGGAAACTCCCTTTCAATGGACTGGCTGCTCAAAACATATTCATCTGATCTCATCATGGGAATAACCACATCACAACTGCTTAAACCACTCAGAATTGTGGTCCAACCAAGTTGACACACAGCTCCAACTATCACACTGGTAAAAGTAAGGGTCAATAAAAAAGAGGAAGACCCTCAATGAGATGGATTGACTCAGTATCTGCAACAATGGGCTTACACATAGCAGTGATGGTGAGGATAGCACAGGACAGGGTAGTTTCATTCTGTTGTACATAGTGTCACTATCAGTCAGAACCAACTCCATGACACCTAACAACAACAATAGAGGCATAGAAGACTTATACAAAGAAAACTATGAAGCATTATTGCAAGAAACCAAGAGATCTACATAAATGAAAAAACATGCCATGCTCTTAGATAGGAGACTTAACATCATGAAATGTCAGTGATACCCAAAGTTATCTATGAATAATATACAACCCTGATCCAAATTCCAACTACATTCTTTAACAAAATGAAAAAACTTATCACACATAGCAGTAACATGAGTGAATCTCAAAAATTAGTGAATCAGACAAAAATGAACCTATGTATTTTTCTGTGACATTACATTTTTCACAATGTGTCAACATTCTTTTTGATTGTGTTCTGGTTGCTCCAGTTTCAGTACTCTAGTTTCACTGGTCCCTTGTCTTCTCATCTATGCTTTAGAGGAATGTTAAACTTTTGGTTTTGTACAGATATATTGGGGTTTTTTTTTTTTTTTGTTGTTGTTGTTGTTGTTTTGGTAGGGCACCATACTCGCAGGTAATACCCTTTGTTTTGTGTACCACACTGTCATTTGAACAGTGATTTTGGGGGATTGTTTCAGTTCAAGATTTAAGAGTATCTCAGGGCAATAGTCTTAGGGAGTTCTGTAGCCTCAACTGGTCCATTATGTCTGGATTTCTTAAGAATTTGAGTTTTGCAATGTGGAACAAAACTCAAAATCTTTTTAAAAAAAAACAGGTTTGCTGGTCTGATACAGCCTGGTGAGACCCCTGAGACGATGGCCCCTAACCACCCTTCAGGTCTGGAATTGAACTCATTCCTGTGGCTTCCAGCCAAAAAATAGGCAGACATATGGGGCGAACATTTACATCAGGTAGGTACACTCCTTGGAGCCATCAGTCATGGGAGAACAAAAGGGCAGTGTTTTCACAGGGAGATAGCTCAGGGGGCAGGAGTGCATGAGAGGAAAGGACACAGGGAAGAGGTAACTATGGGGAGGAAGGGGGAAGAGAGCTGTCACATTGTGGGGAATTGCAGTCAATGTCATGAGACATAAGGTATATGAAATACTGCATGGAAAATGAATTTACTCGGTAAACTTTCACCCAAATCACAATAAAAATGAAAAAAAAAAAAAAAGAAGAAGAAGAATTTGAGTTCTGTTCCACATTTTTCACCCATTCCACCAGGGTCCGTCTACTGTGGCACTGACTGGAACAGTTGGTACATAACCACGCACCATCTAGTTCTCAGGGTAGATGAGGCTGTGGTTCATGTAGGCTATTAGCCCTATTAATGGACACACCTCCATGATGAGATCTGTTAGGAAGAGCCACACATTTGAAAGAGTGTTTCCTTGGACATGTGGCCTGCATTAATATTTATGGATGTTCTGGCAAACCTCTCTGGCTTTTTGCTCTATCTGGATCTTGCACTTGGCTCATCATCATCTGACCTCTGGTTCTTGGACTTGAACCAGTGGTCTGATGTACTGCCTGCTAATCTTACAATTGTTGCCTTCACAGCCTGTGAGCCAACAGCCTGCCATCTTACCTGCTGATCTCAGATTTCCAGCCTCCAAACACAGCTGCCTACTATATTGCCTACCTATGTGACTACATGAGTCAGGACAAACTTCCAGCTTGACACCCAACCCATGGACTTGGGATTTACCAGCCTCTACAACTGCAAGAGCCATTTATTTCCCTGAGATAAATTTACCTCTTTCTCTCCACATGTGTATAAGCTTCACTGTTTTTTCTTCTCTAGAGAACTCAACCTAAGATAGTCTTGTAGACTAATTTCTTCTTTGAAATTTGGTGTCCTTCTTAATTTTTTGTTCCCAATGAATAGAGACCAATAGTTATGTCTTAGGTGGCCACTAGTAAGCTCTTAAGACCTCAGATACTATTCACTTCTCTAGAATGCAGAGCATGGACTCTGTGGACTATTCCAATTGACTGAGTTGTTCCATGAGACTAAGGTCCTAAGCTTCAAAAAGTGTTTGGTTATATCTGAGAAGTATCTATTATTGTGTTTACTATAAATATATATGCCTGCACATATTTGTACTTCCTCAAACATACAGATATTTCTATCTGTGAGTATATATGTAAATACCTATTTCAACCCATACACCTATAATGCCTATACACATTCATATGCAACCATATACAAGTTTTTTAGTTTTGTTGATGTTGTTGCCAAATTATAGGTGCTATATTCTTTAGCACAAATATTCTTTATTCTTGTGTGTTTCTTAGTGGCATAATTTACTTTGGTCAGGCTATGCTGATTACACCCACATTCTGAGCTACTTTTCTCATCACCAAAAATAACTAGTATTTATGCTAACAACAACCACAACATGCTCTACGGAGTAATTCCCACTCCTCCTCCAACCATCCCTTGTAACCACCAGTGAACATTGGACTCTCTGTACATATCAATTATTGTCTTCTCATTAAAGTGGTCTTACACAGTATTTGTGCTGTGTGATTGACTTATTTCACTTACCATTATGTTTTTCTATTTTATAATATGTTTTGTGTATTCATCACTATTATTTATGGTTGCACAGTATTCCATTGTATTATGTATATTTTGCTTATCCATGTATTCATTGAAGGGTACTTAAGCTGTTTCCATTTTTTTACTATTATGAATTATGCTACAATAAACATAAATGTGCATATGTCTGTTCATGTCACTTCTATTACTTCTCTAGGGTATATACCTAGAAATGGGATTGCTGGATCATAAAGTAGTTCTATTTCTAGTTTTCCGAAGAAGTGCCATATCATGTTCCATAGTGGTTGTACCATTTTAAAGTCCCCCAGCAATGGATAAAGATTCTTGATCTCCCCAAATCCTTGTCAACATTTGTTAATATCTTTTTTCTTTCTTCCCTTCTTTCTTTCTTCCTTCCTTTCTTTTTTCTATCAGTCATTAGCCAGGGTGAGATGGTATCTCATTATAGTTTTGATATGCATCTTTCTAATGGCTAGTGATCTTGAGTATCTTTTCATGTGTTTATTGGCCACTTGAATATCCTACTTTGTTCTTCTTCTTCAGTAGTGGTTTGGCTATAGGAAGCCTCTCTTAAGCTGGGCGCTCTA
>NW_006921619.1:11243843-11292604 GCF_000298275.1 Orycteropus afer afer | reverse complement strand
TTTATTGTGACTTGGGTGAAATTTGACAGAACAAATTAATCTTCCATACACCAGTTCACATACACTTTTTCTCATGACATTGACTGTAATCTACCACAATGAAACAGCTCTCCTCCCACTTCCTCCCCATAGCCACCTCTTTCCTGTGTCCCTTCCTTCCAAGCACTCCTGCCTCCCAAGCTGTCTCCCTATGCATACACAGCCCTTCTAATCTCCCATGATTGATCTCTACAAGAAGTGTATCTACCTGGATGTAAATGTTCAGCTCATATGCCTGTCTTTTGTTTGGCTGGAAGCCACAGGAGTGGGTTCAATTCCAGACCTGAAGGGCAGCTAGGGGCCATAGTCCCAGTGGTTCCACCAGGCAAGAGAGATTTACTTCTTTGAATGTCCTTTTGGTCTGTTCATGTCTTTTGCTCATTTTTCAATTAGGTTGTATTTTTGTTGTTGAGTTGTTGAAGTTTTCTATGTATTTTAGAGATTAGACCCTTGTGGATATGTCATTTCCAAAACTTTTTTCCCAGTCTGTAGCTTGTTTTCTTATTGCTTTGATACAATCTTTTCATGAACATAAATGTTTGATATTTATAAAGTCCCAATAATCTAATTTGTCTTCTGCTACTCATGTATTTGTAGTTATGTATGTTAACGTTTTTTTTTTTTTTTTTTTTTAAGGAGTATTAGTTTCCATAATTTTCTCCCTCTATTTTCTTCCAGGAATTTTATAGTTTTGGTTTAACATTTAGTTCTTTGATCCATTTTGGATCAAAGTTTTTGTGTACGTTGTGAAGTATAGATCTTATTTCATTTTTCTGCAAGTGGATGTCTAGTTTTGCCAGTATCGTTTATTTAAGAGCCTGTTTTTCCCATTGAATGGATTTTGACCTCTTGTTGAAAATCAGTGCTCCATAAATGGATGAGCTTATTTCTGGGGTTTCAATTCTATTCCTCTGGTCTATGTATCTGTCATTGAACTAATACTGTTATTAGCTCTTTTGATGATAGTGGCTATATTGTATGTTTTGATATTGAGGAGTATGAGGCCTTCTACTTTGTTCTTCTTCTTCAGTCGTACTTTGGCTATTGGGGGCCTGTCTTAGGCTGAGCTATCTAGAGAAGTAAAACCAGTGAATTATATATATACATATATATTTGTACATATATTTTATACATATTATATATATATGTAAATATATATATAATATATGTATATATACATATATATACATAGAGAGATTTATCTCAAGGAAGTGGCTCACATGTTTGCAGAGGCTGGCAAGTTCCAAGTCCATGGGTCAGACATCAGGCTTGGGGATTCTCCTGACTCACATAGCTGCAGGGGCTGACAAATCCAGATTGGCAGGCAATACAGCAGGCTGCTAGCTCAAGTCCAAAAAACACGAGGTCAGATGATGACAAACCAGATGCAGGATCCAGATTGAGCAAAAAGCCAGAGAGCTTTGCCAGAACATCCATTTATATTAGACATGGGCCACAGCTCCAAGGAAAAGCTCTTTCAACTGATTGGCTGCTCATAACAGATTTCATCAGGGAAGTGATTATATTATAACAGATCTCATCATGGGAAATAACTACATCATAATTGCCAAATCGCAGAATCATGGCCCAGCCAAGCTGATACACAGCCATAAAGCATATAGGGCCTCTTTCCTTTCCATATAAAGTTAGTCATCAATTTTTCAATTTCAGTAAAAAATGTTGTTAATCTTTATATTGGGATTGCACTGTGTCTATAGATCATCTTAGGCAGTATTGACATTTTTACTATATTAAGTCTTCCAACCCATGAGCACAAAATGTCCTTCCATTTATGTAGGTCCCTTTTAGTATAGTCACATTTTGTAATTTCCATTGTATATATTGCCAGTACTACAGCTCTTGCTCTTCCTTCAGATTATTGAAATCCTACTCATCTTGAAAACCACTTCCTAATATACCTTTCATTATTCTCCCACCCCACTTTCCAATTATATTAATAATTATTATTTACCAAGTCCTTAAAAATGGCCAGTTTGTATGTGTTTTATGTATATAATCAAGAAGTTTTGAATCACAAATCCAATAAATACTCAGATATAAAAAAAAAATTTGTTTCAATACACACTTTTTTTTCTAGAAAATGTCAAGAAGTTTCTTGAGATTCTCAAAAGTGTTATGTAAATAAAGAGTTAAGAATAACTGTGTCAAGACTTCTCCAAAAGAGTCAAAAGAGAACCCACAGATTGGGAAAAAAATATTTGGCAATGACATATCTGACAAGGGACTTACTTATCTCTAGAATTTATAGAAAACTCCAACACCTCAACAACAAAAGATACATAATCCAATTTAAGAAATGGACAAAGACATGAATAGACACTTCACCAAAGAGGATATTCAGGTGGCCAACAAACACATGATGAAATGCTCATGATCATTAGTCATTAGAGAGATGCAAATCAAAACAACAATGAGATACCATCTTGCTCCAGCACTAGTAGCAAAGTTCAACAAGACAGAAAATAAATGCTGGTGAGGATGCAGAGAGATTGGTACTCTCATACATTGCTGGTAGGACTGTAAAATGATATAACTACTGTGGAAAGTAGTATGGTGATTCCTTAAAAAGTTGGAATTAAAAATATCATTTGACCCAGCAATTCCATTGCTAGGTATATATTCTAAGGAAGTGAGAGCCAAGACAAGAACAGATATATGCACACCCATCTTCATTGGAGCACTATAGCAAAAAGATGGAAACAACCCAGATGTCCATCAACAGAAGAATAGATAAGCAACTATGGTACATACACACAATGGAATACTATGCAACATTAAAGAATAACATAGAATCTTCAAAATACCACATAATGTGGATGAACTTGGAGGATATTATGCTGAGTAAAATAAGTCAATCACAGAAGGACAAATATTGTATTAGTCCATTATCATAAAAAGTTAAGGAAAAGTTTATATATGGAAGGAAATTTTCTTTGTTGGTTACCAGGGGTGGAAGGGGGGGGTACACTACTAGATAGGTAGAGACAAGTACTGATTTGGGTGAAGGGAAGGGCAATGTACCAAATATAAGTGATCAACACAGTGGCATTGAGGAAGAGAAAGACATAGAGAGATGCATGGGAGGTACAGATAACAAAGATGAACCCTTTTCCACATATACTACTGTGTTGTCAGTGAAGGCAAACCTTGATCTACAGGTGGATAGATAAGTGAACAGGATGAACTATTAGGTATATCTGTGCAGGGGGAAGTGTGTCCATGACCATGTACAGGGTTAGCAGACAATGTTTCTACAAGAGTATTTGTATGTTCTGTAAAATTTCCAAGTATATAGTAGAGCTTACAAAAGACAAGTTTGTAGTCACTTCTTGGGCACAGGCAGCTACCCAAAGGGAGCGAGTAGCTGGACCTGTGGGCTCGTGACCATAGTCTCAGGGGATATCAAGCTCAATTGGCATAACATACTACACATAACATTGTTCGACATCCTACTTTGGTGAGTAGATACTGGGATCTTGAAAGCTTGCAAGTGGCCATCTAGAAGCAACAATGGATCTCTCCTCATCCAGAGCAAACAAGAATGAAGAAAACCAAAGACACATGAAAATAATTAGTCCAAGCAACTGGTACACCCATGCAATCCCTAGCCAATATGACTTTGAGACCAGATGGTGCCTGGCTACTACTGTCAACCACTCAGAGGGGAATCTGTGTAGGAGATCCTGGGTGGAGTGGGACAACAACGTGGAAAAAAAAAAATCAAAATCTTTTAAAAAAAGGACCAGTTTGCTGGTCTGATAGAGCCTGGTGGAACCTCTGAGACTATGGCCCCTAGTTAGGTCTGGAATTGAATCCACTCCTATAACTTCCAGCCAAACAAAAGACAGGCATATGAGCTAAACATTTACATTAGGTAGATACACTCTTTGGAGAGATCAATCATGGGAGAATAGAAGGGTTGTGTATGCACAGGGAGATACCTCAGGGGGGAGGGCAGAAGTACATGGGAAGGAAGGACACAGGGAAGAGGTAAATAGGGGAGGAAGTGGGAGGGCGACTGTTGCATTGAGGTAAATTGCAGTCAATATCATGAGACAAAGTATATGAGAGCTGCTGTATGGTAAGTGAATTTGCTCTGTAAACTTTCACCCAAATTGCAATAAAAATTAATCTAAAAAAAAAAAAAGAATAATTGTGTCCTTGAAACAATATGCAAGATGGGTGTTATCATTACTCCTACATTATGCAAAAGAAAACAGGCTCAAAAAGTTGACATGGTTTTCCCAATAACTCCCACTGCACTACTGAAAATAGCACCGAGCATATACTAGGTGCTTAATTAAAAGGGTTTACTGACATGTCACCCTTTCTTAACCAGATAAGGTAAACATCCATAGACCTTCATGCCTCTTCCATGTAGTCTGCACACTGAAAATATTTTGAGGTCTAAACTTTTGGAACAATTATCTGAAGTGGGGAACCCTGGTGGTGCAGTGGTTAAAGATCTCAGCTGCTAATCAAAAGATTAGCAGTCTCCGTGCGAGAAAGATGTTGCAGTCTGCTTCCATAAAGATTTCCACGCATGGATGGGGCTGTTTCATTCTGTCCTATAGGATGGCTAGGAGTAGGAATCAACTAGAAGGCAGAGGGTTTGGTTTCAATGGGTCTGAAGGGCAGCTAACTTTCTTAGGATGCATTTTTTGTGAAAAAGTATTTTTGTTTTTAAAATCCTGTTTTAAAAACACTGTCATTCAGGTTTGCTGTTTTGTGACAGCTGAAGTATTTAAATTTCTTTTGTGGTTTGGTCAGAGAATGCCAATAGTCCACAAGCCCCCATGTGTTCTCCATGTTCCTGAATTTCAGCCAACCTCTACTCAGAGCTGGGTCTAGAGGGAAGGTCTTCACAGCTCTTTTGCAAACTACTTAAGCTTCATTACATTTTTTTTTCTGCACAAGGGGGAACGGCATAATAGTCTGGAGGTCTGGGTTCCGATGTGACTGCTCCCTGGTTTATCAGGAAATTCATTTCCACCTTCTACAGTACTATTCAAGGAACACTAGTGGTAGAGTGGTTAAGTGCTTGGCTGCTAACAAAGGGTTGGTGATTCAAAACCACCAGCCTTCCACAGAAGAAAGATGTAACAGTCTGCTTCTGCAAAGATTTACAGCCTTGGAAAACTTATCAGACAGTTGTAACCTGTCCTATCAGGTTACTATGAGTCATAATTTACTTGATGGCAATGGGTTTATGGTGGGTTTTTTTGTTTTGTTTTGTTTTGTTTTTGTTTTTGTTTTTTTGGTACACTGATATCAAATGTAAATTTTTAAAACATTCTATGATCGTATCAGTCTTTCTTTAAAAACCTCTTCTGTCTCCCCATCTCCAAAACTTCAGCTTCTCTCAACTTTGGTCCACTTCCAAGTTTCTGGATCCATTTGTCTGGGGGCTATGACAGAAGTTTGAATTTTTAAAGTTCTACATATGATTCTGATACCCAGTCAACATTGAGAATCATTGGCCTACAAGGTAAATTTTCAACATCTGGGCTAACAGTCAAGGCTATTTACCCTTTGACCTCTACTTACCTCTACCTCTCTTCCTTATCTCAGTAAATGGGACCAGTATTGTCTTAAGGCAGAAATCTGTGTTATCTCTTTTTTCTCCCATACCTTCATTCCTTACTCTCACATTATGGCCAAATTCAAGCTTCTTTTCTTCTTCTTCTTCTTCTTCTTCTTCTTCTTCTTCTTCTTCTTCTTCTTCCTCTTCTTCTTCTTCTTCCTCTTCTTCTTCTTCTTCCTCTTCTTCTTCTTCCAAAATAGGTTTTACATTTGGCTACCTGGCTCCATGTCCACTGCTACACTGCTTGGATCCATGCAAGCATTCTCTCCTAACAGGACCGCTTTATGGCTTATGTAGGCCACGGGCATTTTTGCCTTCATGGGCCCTGTTTTGGCTACCTAGTGCCACTCTGACAAGAATATACCAAAAATGGTTTGACTTGAACAAACAGGAGTTTATTCTCTTATAATTTTGGAGGCTAGAAGTCTGAATTCAAAGTGCCATGCTCTAGGGGCTGGTTGAAAGACTCTTGACCTTGGGCTTCACCTCTGCCTCTTGCTCTCAGCCCACTGAAGCTGGAGGCTTTTCTTAACTCAGGCAACTGCTGGCTGCTAAGAATGGCAAGCCCAAGGTCAACAAACAAAATGGCACAGTCCCGATAATACCAAACCACATGGCAGGCCATTGATTCAAGTCTTGAAAAAGTCCCAAGATTGGCATAGCATGGCAGGCTGCTGAACAATGACAGCTACATGCAGGTTCAAGTGTACCATAAACTAGAGACCATTCCCAAAGCTGCTTCTTATATATAGAAAGCAGACCACATTCCTAAAGCAGCTAGTCAGCTGCTTGTGGTAGATCCCTCCATGGAATTGATTGCCAGTCTCATCATGGGGTATAATTATCACCTGCTACCCAGCCATTCAACCAGGCCTAGCCAAGTTGAAACACAATCTTAACTATCACAGGCCCCTCATCCATAAAACCAAAACTTTTCTGTCAGTTTGTCATATTGTGGTGACTTGTGTGATACTGTGAGGCTGGAGGCTGTGTCACCTGTATTTCAAATGCCAGCAGGGTCACTTGTGATGGACAGGTTTCAGAGGAGCTTCCAGACTAAGACAGACTGGGAAGAAAGACAGAGCCATCTATTTCTGAAAAAATTGGCCAATGAAAACTTTAAGAATAGCAATGAAACACTGTCTGATATATTACTGGAAAACTTTATAAATAGCTCTGAAACATTGTCTGACATAGTGCCAGAAGATGAGCCCCTTGGGTTAATTTCTCCACTCAAAATATGACAGCTGCCTCCTCAAAGCAGAGTTCACCTTACTGACATGAATGGAGTAAAGCTTTCAGGACCTTCATTTGCTTATGTGCATGTCTCAAAATGGGAAGAAACAGCTACAAACATCCACTAATAATCAGAACATGGAATGTATGAAGTATGAATCTAGAAAGCTGTCAAAAATGAAATAAAAGGCAAAAAGATAGATATTCTAGGCATTAGTAAGCTGAAATGGACTGGTATTGGCCATTCTGAATCAGACAATTATATGGTCTACTATGGTGTGAATGACATGTTAAAGAGGAATGGCATGGCATTCATCTTCACAAAGAATGTTTCAAGGTCTATCCTGAAGTACAATGTTAGTGATAGGATAATATCCATACACCTACAAGGAAGACCAGTTAACACTACTATCATTTAAATCTACACACCAACCACTAAAACCAAAGATGTAGAAATTGAAGATTTTTATCAACTTCCTCAATTTGAAATTGATCAAACATCAAATCAAGATGTATTGATAATTAGTGGTGATTGGAACGCAAAAGTTGGGAACAAAGATGAAGCATTGGTAGTTGGAAAATATGACCTTGGTGATAGAAATGGTGCTGGAGATCACATTATAGAATTTTGCAAGACTAATGATTTATTTATTGCAAATACCTTTTTTTCAACAACATAAAGGGCAACTATACACGTGGACTTCACTATATGGAGTACACAGGAATCAGATCAACTACATCTGTGGAAAGAGGCAATGGAGAAGCACAATATCATCAGTCAAAACAAGGCCAGCAGCTGATTGTAAAACAGACCATTAATTGTTTATATACAAATTCAAGATGAAGCTGAAGAAAATTAAAACAAATTAATGGGAGCCAAAATATGACCTTGATTATATCCCATATGAATTTAGAAACCATCTGAAGAATAGATTTGATGCATTGAATACCAATGACCGAAAACCAAAGGAGTTGTGGAACGATATCAAGAACAACATACATGAACAAAGCAAAAGGTTATATTAAAAAGGCAGGAAAGGATGCTGAAATGTACACAAAAGATATAGACAACACAGGCAAATACTATTACATACACAACACTGCAGTATCACTAGCACCAAATACCAGGCTACAGATTAATGCATAGACAAGTGAGAAGAGTAGGTGAGGGTAAGTGAACAGGAATACACCCTACACAGAGGACATATTTGATTGAAGATAATCTTACATATTCACTTGTGCTACAAAACTAGCCACACAAGCAACAGAAGATAGGGTTGGAGTAACTTCTCAGAGACAACCAAACATTTTCTGAGAGAGAATCACCAGGCCTGGGGGCTCAGGACCATAGACTCAGGGGACATCATGCTTAATTGGCACACATAGTTCATAAAAATTTTATTCCACAACCTAATTTGGTGAATAGTGACTGCATTCAAGCAGCCATCTAAGATGCAACTATTGGTCTCCTCTCATCTAGAGCAAGGACGAGTGAAGAAGATCAAAGTCATCTGGGAACAATTAGTCCAAAGATAAGAAGGACCATGAGGACCTCAGCATCCATGACCTGAGACCAAAAGAACTAGATGGTGCCCAGCTACCAATGCCAACTGCTCAGAAAGGGGTCAAATCTGGAGATCCAGGATAGAGTGGGAAGAAAAATGTGGAACAAAATTCAAAAACACAAAAATGACCAGAATTGCTGGTCAGAGAGAGATTGGTGGAACCTCTGAGACTATGGGTCCTGGTTACTCTTTAGGCCTAGGAATGCACTCACTTACATGGATTTATTCTCAGCCCAACAGTAGAAAGATCTACATGCAGAACACCTACCCCAAGCTGATGCACTCACTTACTCTAAGGAGATTCACCCCTTGGATCAATCAACCATGAGACACCAGAAGAATAGCACTCACATAGAGGGAAAACTGGACAGAAAAAAAGAAAGAATGAAAAATGGGAAAGGAAGAAAAGACCAAATGGATGTCACAAGAGACTCTGAATCCTACTCCTGAACAGAGAGTAGCTAAAATGAATGGAAGAAATGATGAAGTAAAAGAGCTGAATTGAAGATTTCAAAGGGTGATTCAAGAAGACAAAGTAAAGTACTATAATGAAATGTGCAAACACTTGAAGTTAGAAAAGCAAAAGGAAAGAACATCCTCAGCATTTCACAAGCTGAAAGAACCAAAGAAAAAATTCAAGCATCAAGTTACAATGTTGAAGGATTCTATGGGCAAAATACTGAATGATGCAGGAAGCATCAAAAGAAGATAGTACAAATGCAGAGCCAGCACCAAAAAGAAATGGCTGATGTCTAACCATGTCAGGAAATAGCATATGATCAAGAACCAATGGTACTGAAGGAAGAAGTCCAAGCTGAACTGAAGGAATTGGTGAATAACAAAGCTCCAAGAATTGACAGACTGCCCATTGAGATGTTTCAACAAATGGATGCAGTGCTGGATGAGCTTACTTGTTTATGCCAAGAAATTTGGAAGACAGCTATCTAGCCAACTGACTGGAAGAGATCAATATTTGTGCCTATTCCAAAAAAAATGATCCAACAGAATATGGAAATTATTGAACAATACCATTAATATCACATACAAGTAAAATTTTGCTTAGGATGATTAATAAAAAAAAAAAAAATTGCAGCCGTACATTGACAGGGAACTTCCAGAAATTCAACCTGAATTCAGAAAAGCATGTGGAATGAGAGATATCATTGCTGATGTCAGATGAATCTTGGCTGAAAGCAAACAATAAAAGAAAGATGTTTACCTGTGTTTCATTGACTACGAAAAGTCATTTGACTGTGTGGATCATAACAAATTATGGATAAGATTCTGAAGAATGGGAATTCTAGAACACTTAAATGTGCTCATGAGGAACCTGTATATAGACAAAGAGTCAATCATTCTAACAGAACAAGGGGATAGGGCATGGCTTAAAATCAGGAAGGGTGTGAGTTAGGGTTGTATCCTTTCACCATAGTTATTCAATCTGTATGCTGAGCAAATAATTTGAAAAGCTCAGCTGTATGAAGAACAGGTCATCAGGATTGGAGGAAAACACATTAACAATCTGGGATATGCAGATGACACAACTTGCTTACCGAAAGTGAAGATGAGTTGAAGCACTTACTGATGAAGGTCAAAAACTACAGTCTTCAATATGAATTATACCTTAACATAAAGAAAATAAAAATCCTCCTGACTGGGCTGATAAGCAACATCATAATAAATGAAGAAAAGATTGAAGTTGTCAGTGATATAAATTTACTTGGATCTATAATCAATACACATAGAAGCAGCAGTCAAAAAACCAGATGTCATGGTGCACTGGGCAAATCTTCTGCAAAAGATCTCTTTAAAGTGTAAAGAAGTAGGGTGGGAAGATGGCATCGTACTTATAGCCCACATGTTTGTTTTCTCTAGCATCTTAATGCTTGAGAAACTAGGTGCAGTGGTTTGAAGCAGGGATTCTGGGACTGTCAACAGCTCATTAAGATGGAGAAGGCCAGATTTAGTGGAGAAAGAGGGGGGGAAGGGGGGCAGGGTAAACAGCTGGGAAGAATAAAAATAAATGAACTTGCCCTGTGGTGCAAGAGCTGGTGAGAACAAGCAACAGAGAACTCTCTCTAAGCAGTGAAGTGGGAACACCAGGAAACCAACGGTGGCTTTGGGGACTCGGATAGCCCACAGCAGCGGCTTCTGACAGTCACCTTGGGAACTGAGCTAGTGGGTGGATGGCATACTTGAGAACTAGAGCAGAGACCCCTCTGGCTCAGGTTGCTGCTGAGTTGGGAGCAGAAAGGGAAACACACCACAAGTAGGCAGGCCCTGGGACAAGGTCATGGCATGGGGCTGGGGTCCAGCTCTTCCAGGACAGCTTTTTAGCACAGAGGGGTCCAGAGTATGGGGTTTTTGAGGCTATCAGGTGGAAAGTAGCAGCTCCCTAACCATTGGGGCCTTTGCTGATTTTGAACTGTGGGTGTGTGAGTGACAGTATAACATCATTACTGGCAGCTGACCCAAACAGACTCAAAACAAAACCCCGAAACCAGCAGTGACCATGGAAACATGGAAAATGGAGATGCACCACTGGCACCTTGGAGTATTTTTTTTTTCTTCTTCTTCTTCTTTTCCTCCTTTTTCCCCTTCTACCCTGCCTCACCCAATAGAAGAATCACATGAAACCACCACAACACCTGCTTGTCCCAACTCAAAAATCCCCTTCACAACAAACAAAGACCTACATCCACATTCCCCACAGTGATTCCATCAACACAAAGAAAACTGCAGAGTAACCCAGCACACCTGAATTAATAACCAAAAAATAAAATACACAAGCTCCACCCTTGCAAAAATATTTAAACATAAAATCAAAGCAAAACAAATCAATACACAAATAACAGTTAGAGACAACAACTTCAAAATGTTTAAGAAACAACAGGAAACCTCAAATAAAACAAAAAATCAGTATAAGACAACAGAAATAAAATCCCAAACAAATATCTCATTAAACATGGAGGAAGAGGAAGCAAGAGAATCATCCCAGAAGGAATTTAGAAGATATGTTTATAGAACTCTACAAGAGCTTAAGGAAACCTCAAACAAAATCCAGGAGAACACAGACAGGACCCTGGAAGAACTCAGGAAAACCATTCAAGAAAAAAATAATAAGGTTAATACATAATCAGAGCTCATACAAAAACAGCAGTTAGAAATCCAGAAGATGAATACTAAAATTACAGAATTACACAACACTGTGGAAGCACAGAAGAATAGGCTAGAACTGGCTGAAGAACACATTTCCCAACTAGAAGATAAATCCCTTGATAGCAGCTTGTATGAAGAAACATCAGAACAAAGATTTAAGAGAAATGAAGAGAACCTAAAAGTTACATGGGAAGACATTAAATAAATAAATAAATAAATACGCCTCATTGGAATACCAGTACAAGAAGAGGTGAGAAAAAACTATGGAGAAAATTGTGGAAGACTTGCTAACAGAAAATTTCCTCCATATCATGAAGGAAGAAAAGATATTTGTCCAAGAAGCTCAAATAACCTGTTACAGGATAGATCCCAAGAGAAAGTCACCAAGACATATCATAGTCAAACTCTCCAAAACCAAAGATAAAGAAAGAATCTTGTGAGCATCCCAGGGAAAAAGAAATGTCAACTAAAATAGATAAGAGTTAGGTTGAGTTCTGATTACTCAGCAGAAACCATGCAGGCAAGAAGGCAATGGGACGGTATATATAAAACAGTGAAGGAAAAGAACTTCCAACCAAGAATTCTATATCCAGCCAAAACTAAAAAACCAAACTCATTGCATCAAGTCAGATCTGACTCATAGTGACTACTCCTTGGGTTTCCAAGGTTAAACTTTTCATAGTAAAATCAAGACATTCTCAGATAAACAGAAATTAAGGGATTTTGTGAAAAACAGACCAACACTATAAGAAATGCTTAAGGAAGTGTTTCCAATAGAGAACCCACAACAGAGAACAACAAATTAAAATCAAGACATGTGACATCAACACTAAAACCAAATCAGAAATAGATGCTCAAAATAAGGCCCCAAAACATTGCACAAATACAAAAATAAAAACAAATAAGGGAGTCAACCTGCACATGACATCAGCAGCTAAGTAAATGGAGGGAATAAAAGTTCTAGGTATAAAACTTCCAAGTGTAGAGGAAAACAGGACAATGTTGTTATAGAACAGACTGTTCCAAAATTAAAGAGACATGTAACCACAGAGAAAATTAACAATCTCCGTAAGCAAGCCCAGAAAGAAGGAAAACATATGGGCCTAGTAAGTACAAAATCAACAATAAAGAACAAAAGAGACGATACACATGACAACAAAATGAACTCAGCACAGAAAAGTATTTGGACCAAGGAAGTCTCCAAGAACAGGTCAAAAACCACAATAGAATGACAATAATCAATTCATACCTATCACAAAATTTAACACTCGGTGTGAATGGAGTAAATGAACCAGTCAAGAGAAAGAGTGTGACAGACTGGATAAGAAAAGAAGACCCATCGATATGCTCCCTAAAAGAGATCCATTTTAGACACAAAGATAAAAACAAATTAAAAGTTAAGGGGTGGAAAAATATATACCAAGCCAACAGCAAGCGAAAAAGAGCAGGAGGGGCAATATTAATTTCTGATAAAATAGACTTTAAGGTGAAAAGCAGCATAAGGGATAAAGAAGGATGATACATGATGCTGAGAGGGTCAATTGACCAAGAAGACATTATGATAATAAATATCTATGCACCCATTGAAAGTGTTCCAAAATAGGTGAAGCAAATATTAATTGAATTGAAAGGGAAAATAGACAACTCTACAATAGTAGTAAGAGACTTTAACACACCACTTTCAAGGAGGTACAGATCAACTACAAAAAAACTCAACAAAGATGCAGAAGAACTCAAGAACACAATCAACCAGATCAACCTCATAGACATATATAGAGCACTCCACCCAACAAAAGCACAATTCACAATCTTCTCTAGGGCATATGGATCATTCTCCAGACTAGATCATATGTTAGGACAGAAAACAAGCCTCAATAAATTCAAAAACACTGAAATATGACAAAGCATCTTCTTAGACCACAATGCTATAAAATTAGAAAGAAATAAAAAGAAGATCAAGGAAAAAACACCAAACGTGGAAGGTGAATAATGCACTGCTCAAAAACTACTGGGTAATAGAAGAAATAAAGAGTGAAACTAAAAAATTCCTGGAAACAAATGAGAATGAAGATACATCTTAACAAAAGCTATGGGACGCAGTGAAAATAGTACTCAGAGGTCAATTTATAGCAATAAATGCACACATCAAAAAAAGAGGAAAGAAACAAAATCAGCATTCTAACTCAGCAACAATTAGAAAAAGAGCAACAAAAGAAATCAACAGTATCCAGAAGTAAGGAAATAATAAAGACCAGAGCAGAAATAAATGAAACAGAAAACAAAGAAACAATAGAGAAAATCAATAAAACGGTTCTTCAAAAAGATTAACAAAATTGACAAATCACTGGCAAATCTAACAAAAAAGAGAAGATGCATATAACAAGAGTAATAAAGAAAAGGGTGACATCACAATAGAATCAACTGAAATAAAAAAGATATTGATAGAATATTATGAAGAAGTGTACTCCAACAGATTCGAGAACCTACAAGAGATATACAAGTTTCTAGAAACACAAGACCTATCTAAACTATCCCAGTCAGAGATAGAATATTTGAACAGACCTGTAACAAAGGAGGAAATTGAACAGGTCATTAAAAAAAAAAAAAAAAAACTTCCCACAAGAAAAAGTCCTGGCCCTGATGGTTTCACTGAAGAATTTTACCAAACATTCAGAGAAGAGTTGACACCTATACTACTCAAGCTATGCCAAAACATAGAAAAAGATGGAATACTCCCAAACTCATTTTTATGAAGCAAGCATAACACTGACACCAAAACCAGGGAAAGACACCACTAAAAAGGAAAACTACAAACTAATATCCCTCATGAATATAGATGCAAAAATCTTTAACAAAACCCTAGCCAATAGAATCTAACATACCAAAAAAAAATAATACACCTTGACCAAGTGGGATTCCTACCTGGTATGCAAAGATGGTTTAACATCAGAAAACCAATCAATGCAATCCACTACATAAACAAAACAAAACAAAAGAACCATATTATCATATCAATCGACACAGAAAAAGGCATTTGATAAAATGCAACACCTGTTCCTGTTTAGAAGTCTAAGCAAAATTGGGATAGAAGGGAAATTCTTCAACATAATAAAGGGCATATATGCAAAGTCAACAGCCAACATTATTATTAACAGAGAAAGACTCAAAGCATTCCCCTTACAAGCAGGAACCAGACAAGGATGCCCTCTATCACCACTCCTATTTAACATTGTATTGGAAGTCCTAGCTAGGGTAATAAGGCAAGAAGGAGAGATCAAAGGCATCCAAATTGGCAAAGAGGAAGTGAAGCTATCTTTGTTTGTGGCTGACATGACCCTATACTTAGAAAACCCAAGAGACTCAGCAAAAAAACTACTGGCTATAGAGAGGTTCAGCAAAGTGGCAGGATACAAGGTCAGCACACAAAAATCCATTGGATTCCTCTACACCAAAGAGACCTCTGAAAAAGAAATAAGGGAAACAATACCATTTACAATAGCTACCAAAAATATAAAATATCTAAGAATAAATCTTACCAGGAGCACAAAAGGCCCATACAAAGAAAACTATAAAGCACTACTACAAGAAACTACATGCGATCTACATAAATGGAAGGACCTGCCTTGTTCATGGATGTTGTTGTTGTTTGACGTTGAGTCAGCCCTGACTCATAGCGACTCCTCATTGGGTTTCCGAGGCGGTATCACTACGGAAGTAGATTGTCCAACCTTCCTTCCAAAGTGTAGCTGGTGGGTTTGAACCGCCAGCCTTCTGGTTAGCAGTCAAGTACCTTAGGCACTATGCTACCTGAGCTCCTTGTTCATGGATAGGAAGACTGAATATTGTGAAAATGTCAATACTACCCAAAGCAATCTACAAATTTAATGCAATCCTGAGCCAGCTACCAACAAAATTTTTTAAGAATATGGAAAAACCAATTACTAACTTCATATGGGAAGGAAAGAGACCTCAGATAAGCAGAGCATTACTGAAGAAGAAAAACAAAGTGGGAGGTTTCACACTCCTGGATCTCAAAACTTACTCTACAGCCACAGTAGTCAAAACAGTGTGGTATTGGTACAATGATAGACAGATAGACCAATGGAACAGGATCAAAAACCCAGAAATAGACTCATCCATATCTATGAACAGCTGATCTTTGACAAAGGACCAAAACCCATTAAATGGGGAAGAGATAGCGTCTTTAACAAATGGTGCTGGCAAAATTGGATATCTACTTGCAGAAAAATGAAACAAGACCCATACCACTTGCAGAAAAATGAAACAAGACCCATACCTCTCCCTATACACTAAAACAAACTCAAGTTGGACCAAAGACTTAAATGTAAAACCCAAAACTATAAAGTTCATCAAAGATAAAATAGGAGCAAATCCTGGGGCCCTAATTTATGCCATAAACAGACTATCAAGCATAACCCAGAATGCACAGGAGGTGGAAGAGAAGCTAGATGACTGGGACCTTTTAAAAATTAAATTCTTATATGCATCAAGGGAGCTCTGGTAGCATAGTGGCTAAGGCACTTGACTGCTAACCAGAAGGCTGGCGGTTCAAACCCACCAGCCACTCCTCGGAAGGAAGGTTGGGCAATCCTACTTCCGTAGTGATACTGCCTCGGAAACCCAAGGAGGGGTCGCTATGAGTCAGGGCTGACTCGACGGCACATAACAACAACAACAACAACATATGCATCAAACGACTTTGTCAAAAGGGTGAAAAGAGAACCTACAGATTGGAAGAAAATATTTGCCTATGATATAAGGGAGAAAATATTTGCCTATGATATATGGGACAAAAGACTCGTATCCAAAATCTGTCTCCTCAACACCAGAAAGACAAACAATCCAATTCAAAAATGGGCAAGGGATATAAACAGACACTTCACTAAAGATGATATACTGGCAGCCAACAAACACATGAGGAATTGCTCACGATCAATAGCCATTAGAGAGATGCAAATCAAAACAACAATGAGATATCATCTCAACCCAGCAAATATCAACAGGACAGAAAGTAACAAATGCTGCTGAGGCTGCAGAGAAATTGGAACTCTCATACACTGCTGGTGGGACTGTAAAATGGTACAACCATTGTGGCAAATGGTATGGGGTTTCCTTAAAAAAATGAAAATAGAAATACCATTTGTACCAGCAATTCCATTACTAGGAATATATCCTAAAGAGGTGAGAGGCAGGACATGAACAGACTTATTTACACCCATGTTCATTGTAGCACAGTTCACCACAGCAAAGAGGTAGAAACAAATGCCCATTAACAGATGAGTGGATAACAAAACTACAGTACATTCACACAATGGAATACTATGCTACATTAAAGAACAATGAAGGATACGTGAATCATCTCACAACGTGGATGAACCTGGTGTGTTACACTGGGTTCTCTAGAGAAACAAAACCAGTAAAGCTTATATATAGAGAGAGAGAGAGAAATTTATCTTAGGAAAATGGCTCACACACTTATAGAAGCTGGCAAGTCCAAAGTTCTTGGATCAAATGTTAAGCTGGAGGCTTTTCCTGACTCACACAGCTGTGGGGGCTGAGTAGCTCAAGGTTGGCAGGCAGTATACTAGCTGTTGACTCCAACGAATGACGAATCCAGGATCTCCAGGCCGAATGGTGGATTGTTCACTCATGGACAGTTGTAGGCAGCACAACAGAATCCTGATCCACAGAAGAATGTCTCTTTTCCCAGGATGTCCATAAATATAATGGAAGCAGGCCACACCTCTAGGGAAACTCCCTTTCAATGGATTGGCTGCTCAAAACATATTCATCTGATACCATCATGGGAATAAACACATCACTGCTGCTTAAACCACACAGAACTGTGGTCCAGCCAAGCTGACACACAGCTCCAACTATCACACCTGGAGAACATTATGCTGAGTGAAATAAGTCAGTTGCAAAAGAACAAATATTGTATGAACCCATTACTGTAAAAAGTCAAGGAAAGGTTTGTGTAGGGAAAGGAATTCACTTTGTAGACTGCCAGGGATGGGAGGGAAGGGAAGGGGATAATTTTGGACTAGTTGGGAGCCACATGCTGAGTTGGGTAAGGGGAGGGATGGTATGGAAAGAGTCTGTGACCAGCATGATAACACTGAGGAAAGGAAGGACACCAAATGGTGCACATAGGATATAGACAACAGAGGCTAATACTAGTATATCCACAATACTGCATTATCATTAACACCAAACACCAGGCAACCATTAACACCAAACACCAAACACATAGGCAACTGAGAAGATCAGATGGGGGGTCAGTGAACAGGAATATACTCTAGACCAATTACAGATTCAGCTGAGGCTCTGGTGGCATAGTGCCTAAGGCATTTGACTGCTAACCAGAAGACTGGTGGTTCAAACCCACCAGCCACTCCTCAAAAGGAAGGTTGAGCAATCTACATCTGTGGTGATACTGCCTTGGAAACCCAAGGAGGGGTCGCTATGAGTTGGATCTGACTCCCTGGCAGCGCATTTGGGTTTTTTGTTTTTTTAATCTTGCACAAATACTAGTGATACAAAATACCCACAATCATTACAGAAGCACCAGAAGACAGACATAAATCAATCTCCCACAGACAGCCAGACATTGTGGGAAAGAGATCCACCAGCTCTGCCAACTCAGGACATAGAGTCTGGGGGACACCAGACTCAATTGGCACAACAAAATACATAAAAATCTTGTTCCACAACCTACTTTGGTGAGTAGCAACTGGGGTCTGAAAAGCTTTTGAGCAGCCATCTAAGATGCAGATAATGTTCTCCTATTGTCAGAAGTAAAGAATTGTGAAGAAAACGAAGGGCATTTGGAAACAATCACCCCTAGGCATGATGGACCTCAAGACCAGAAGAACTAGATGGTGCCCAGCTACTAACGCCAGCCACTCAGGAAGGGATCAAAACTGGAGATCCCAGATAGAGTGGGAGGAAAAACAAAGAACAAAATCCAAAACACAATAATGACCAGAATTACTAGTCAGATGGAGTCTGGTGGGACCCCCAAGACTACAGCCCTGGGACATACTTTGGCCCTGGGATAGAACTCACTCCCAAGGGCTGGCTCTCAACCCAGCAGTAAATAAGACTTACATGCAGAACACTCAATCCAGGACGATGCACCCACCTACTCTACGGAGATACATCCCTTGGAGCAATCGGCCATGGGGCATCAGAGGGGCAACATTCACATGGAGGAAGACCTGGAAAGACAGGAGTGCTTAACTAAGAAGGACATGGGTGGGTGTGGGGGGTTTACTGGGAAGGGAGGGGAGGAGACTGGGTTAGGGTTGGGGATGGTAATCGAAGAGTGAAACCAAATGTACATGAAATGTTGAATGTAAAACAAATTCTGCCCTGTAAATTTGCACCTAAAGCACAATAGAAAATAAAATAAAATTTATCTTTCTGTTAAAAATAAATAAATAAATATAGTGTTAAGAAGTAAAGATGTCACTTTGAAGACTAAGGTGAGCCTAACCCAAGCCATGGCATTTTAAGTCACCTCATATCCATGTGAAAGCTGGACAATGAATAAGGAAGATCATAGAAAAGTTGATGCCTCAGAATTATGGTGTTGGCAAAGAACACTGAAAACATCATGGACTGCCAGGAGAACGAACACATCTGTCCTGGAAGAAGTGCAGCTGGAATGCTCCTTAGAAGAGAGAATGGCCAGTTCATCTCACCTACTTTGGTCAGGTTGTCAGAAGTGACCAGTCCCTGGAGAAGGATATCATACTTGGTAAAGTACAGGGTCAGCAAAAAAGGGGAATACCCTCAACAAAATGTATTGGCACAGTGGCTGCAGCAATGGGCCCAAGTATAGCAAGGATTGTGAGGATGGCACAGGCCAGGGCAGGGTTTCATTCTGCTGTACATAGGGTTGCTATGAGTCAGAACCAACTCCACAGCATCTAACAACAACAACATCCATAAAAAAATATTTTAAATTATATTTTAGGACTGTGTTGGCATAAAGATTAATATAATGCAGGTTGGAATCAATATTGGATATTCATTATTATTTTTTTCTTCTGATTTTAAAAGAAATTAATATGAAAGCATTTCATGGGCTTCTAAAAGTATGAGAGTCCCAGACTTTTAGCCATTATCTTTAATGAATAAGTAGACCTTGCTCCGAAATACTGCCATAGCCTTCATATTGGTCTCCCTGTACCCTTCCTCCAAATTCATTCTCTTTTATAATTGTAAATTTGATCTCACTATTTCCCTGCTTAACATGTGTCAGTGTTGCATTAAGAATACAGCTAAATCACTGACCATAACCTACAAGGCCAGACACTAAAGATCTTGTATTATTACAGATAAGAATAAAGCCTCTTTAAAACAAAAAAGGAAGAAGAAAAGGCTCTTTTGACCACACTTTTTCTGAAAGCAACTGGTTATTTTTGATCTTTCTCCTTCCACACTTTCTTCTATGATACATAAAATATACACACAAATTTTCTATTATATGTAAAAATCATGCATTATTTTGTGAGATTATTGTTGGCTGTCCCCTCCTCCCCCTTTAATATATAGAATCCTTATGTAAGTGTCACTGCTCAACCTGCCCTTTTCACTCAACAGTAGATCATGGAGCTAAATCAATGTTGATGCATATTTATCTTTCTGAAAGAAAAATACTGGTACTTAGTATCCCATAGTATGAATATTGTGGTGGTTATGTTTGTATGTCAACTTGGCTGGGCCTGGTTGAGTGGCTGGGCAGCTGATGGTAGTTATGCCCCATGATGAGACTGGCAATCAACTCCATGGTGGGATTTACACAAGCAGCTGAGTAGCTGCCTTAGGGAATGTGGTCTGCCTCCCATACATAAGAAGCAGCTTTGGGAATGGTCTCTAGTTTATGACACTGTTGGACCCTGCATGTAGCCATGTCGATGTTCAACAGCCTGCCATGCTCTGTCAACCCTGGGACTTATAATGGACTTAAATTAATGCCCTGTCATGTGGTTTGGTAACATAAGGACTGTGCCTTTTTACTTGTCAACCTTGGGTTTGTCAGCCTCAGCAACTAGCATCTGTCTGAGTGAAGAAACACCTCTAGCTCCAGTGGGCCGGGAGCAGGAGGCAGAGCTGGATCCCAAGGTTGAGGGGCTTTCACCCAGCCCCTAAAGCCTGGCACTTTGAACTTGGACTTAAAGCCTCCAAACTGTAAGAGAATAAACTCCTGTTTGTTAAGGCCATCCCATTTGTGGTATATTCCTCTGGTAGCATAGTGCCTAAGGCACTTGACTGCTGACCAGAAGGCTGGCGGTTCAAACACACCAGCCACTCCTCAGAAGGAAGATGGGGCAATCTACTTCCATAGTGATACTGCCTGGGAAACCCAAGGAGGTGTCACTATGAGTCGGGTCCGACTCAACAGCACATAACAACAACAACAACAACAACCTATCAGAGTGGCACTAGGTAACCAGAACAAATATAGCACATTATCTTTAGTTATTACTTTACCAAGGTCCATTTTCACCTTTACAAATAATACTACAATGAACATGCTTGCATATGTGAGAGTGTTTCTCTCCAACAGATACTTCTAAGTAAAATTGTTTGGCTGATACACACACTTTTATTTTGCTAATACTCCCAGATTGCTATCCAAATGACCATGCCACTTTATATTCCCACATGTATGAGTATATCCATTTCTCCACAATTTCATCAACCCTACAATCTTCTGAATATATACTCCACTTTTTTTTAGACATCTGAACTCTTTATCTGGAGGAATTCTTCAGCTTGATTTTCCAGATTTTTGATTAATTCTCTATTTGTGCCCATTCAGCTATTCATACTAAATATTGCATTTTATTTTTAATTTTGATGATTATATTTAACATAACTATATTTAATAGACTTTAATTTTTATTCTCACTTCAATCATTATCCAATTGATTGGTTTCTGTATGTCAACTATTCTTTTTTTTTTTTCTTTTTAATATTTTATTGAGGTTTAGGAGAAAGTTCACACAGCAAATCAGTTTCCCATTCAGCAATTTATATACAGATTGTTCTGTGACAATGGCTGTGGTAGTTAAGGTTGTGTGTCAGCTTGGCTGGGCCTGGTTGAGTGGCTGGGCAGCTGGTGGTAGTTATTCCCCATGATGAGACTGGCAATCAACTCCATGGTGGGATCTACCACAAGCAGCTGAGTGGCTGCTTTAGCAATGTGGTCTTCTTCCTGAATATAAGAAGCAGCTTTGGGAATGATCTCTAGTTAATGGCACGCTCAAACCCTGTATGTAGCTCAGTCATTGTTCAGCAGTCTACCATGCTCTGCGGATCTTGGGACTTTTTTTCTATTTTTGTTGTTGTTGTTGTTTTTATTGTGATTTGGGTGAAAGTTTACAGAGCAAACTCACCTTCCATACAGCAGTTCACATATACTTCGTCACATGATATTGACTACAATTTACCCCAATGCCACAGCTCCCCTCCCATTTCCTTGCCATAGCTACCTCTTCCCTGTAGTCCATCCTCCATGACTACTGCCCTCTAAACTATGTCCCTGTGCATACACACCCCCTCTACTCTCCCATGATTGTTATCTCCAAGGACTGCATACACCTAATGCAAATTTTCATCTCATATACCTGCCTTTGTCTGGCTGGAAGCCACAGGTGTGGGTTCAATCCCAGACCTGAAGGGCAGCTAGGGGCCATAGTCTCAGTGGTTTCACCAGGCTCCATCAGACCAGCAAACCTGGTCCCTTTTTTTTTTCCAAATGATTTTGACTTTTGTTCCACATTGTTCTTCTGCTCCATCCAGGATCTCCCACATACATCTCCCTCCGAGTGCTTGATAGTGGTAGCTGCACACCATCCAGTTTCTCTGGTCTCACAGTCGCACAGGCTGAGGATTGCATAGTCCACCAGTCACCTGGACCAATTGTCTCCATGAATCCCTGGCTTTCCCCATTCCTCCCTGCTCTGGAGGAGGAGACACCCATCGCTGCATCCAGGTGGCTGCTTGTAAGCTCCCAAGATCCCAGTCGCTACTCACCAAAGGAGGAGGTGGAACAAAGTTTTGTGTAGTATGTTATGCCGGTTGAGCTTGATGTCCCCAAGCCCACAGGTCCAACTACTCGTTCCCTCTGGGTAGTTGACTCTGCCCAAGAAGTGAGTACAACCTTGTTCCTTGCCAGCTCTACTATATACCTGGGAGTTCTTACAGACCACATCAATACACTCGTAGAAACATTGTCTGCCAACTCTATACATGGTCTTGGGCACCCTCCCCCATGCATAAACATACCTAATAGTTCAGCCTGCCCACCCATCTATCCACTCATATATCCATGTTTGCCTTCACTGACAATGCAGTAGTGTATGTGGAAATCTCTATGTCTTCCTCTTCCTCAATTTCACTGTGTTGATCACTCACATTTGGTACATTGCCCTTCTCTTCACCCAAACAATACTTATCTCTACCTATCTAACAGTGTTTCCTACCCTACCCTCCCACCCCTGGTAACGAACAAAGAAAATTTCCTTCCATTTATGAACCTTTCCTTAACTTTTTACAATAATAGACTAATACAATGTTTGTCCTTCTGTGATTGGCATGTCAACTATTCTTGTTTCATATCTTCCTCTCCTTCTTTCATAAATGTTATTCTCTGCTTTTAGATATTAGAGATATTACAAGTGTTTATTTTAAAATCAAGAAACTCTGGGAACGTGGTTTGAACCCACTAGCTGCTCCATGGGAAAGAGATGTAGCAGTCTGCTACTGCAAAGAATTACAGCCTTGAAAACCCTATGGGGCACTTCTACTCTGTACTACAGGGTTGCTATGGAATCGACTTGGTGGCAGTGAGTTTTGGTTTGGTATTTTAAAATCCCTTTCTTATGGCTCTACTACCTCCATTTCTTTTCATGAACTCTCCCTTTTTTTGTTTGTCTCTTTTCTATACACAGGTTTTAAAAATAGTTGGTGATTCTTGCTTGACTACTTTTTTATCATGATGATTCCCCTTCTCCAGTGACTTTCTATTATTGTTTTGTCAATTTTCAGTTTTCCACTGGCATCTTGATGGCTTCTCAAACGGTCAACCCATCTTGATGGGTTCCCACTGTAGTCTCAGCTCATTCATTGCTGTAGCTTTTCATCTGCTAACTTATTTTTACAGGCCTTCTCACTTTTTCATCCACAGAGAACTTTCCCTCTTGTTTCTTTATTTACTAACCTAATTTACATATCTTGCCTAGTATTTCTATGAATTAGGTATAGAAATGATGGATTTCCATGCTTGTTGAAGTCCAGATATTTACCTGTCTTAGTGTCTTTTTAAGAAAATTATTTAAACATGTAGCATTATTGATCCCAAAGTACAAGAGATACTGTTAAGCTCTCAATGAGTTATTCAAGTTAAAGAATGACACAAGTAGATAAAGATTTGCTCTATAATTTGAAAGATGGAATGAGTTAAAGTAAGACACAGTTTGTGTTCACTTCTGTCTTAGATGATCAGGGAACATTTTCCAGTGAAGCTGACATTTAAGCAAGATTTCAGGGGATGAATAAGAAGTTCTCAACGCAAATGAGGAAAGAAATGGAAAACAAGAAAACAAAGTATACAAGTCCCTGGAGGCATGAGACAGCATGATGGAATCTGGAATGTCCAACTAGTTTCGTATCAGTTCTGGGCATTAAATTGTGTGTATATGCATGTGTGTGTAAATGTGTGTACACATAAGAACATGTATATTCATTCTGGTTGTGGGTGAGATATACAAGTGAAAGAGCAATGCCATACAGTGTTATGTATGTACGAATAGGTTAAATTATTCTGCAGTGACAAACAATACTAAAAGCTTAGTAGCTTCACACAACAAAAGTTTTTTTCTTGCTTATAAAAAGGCAACTGTGGGTCTAGGCAAATGTCCAGGGCAGCTGTCCTCCATGTGTTGGCTCAGCTCCACAGGCTATTTCAATCTTCTGGCACCTTGTGTCAACAAGAGGCTTCAGTGTTTGCTGCAATGAGGAGAGTATTGCAAACCACACACCAGCTTTTAGATACTTTGGCATGGAATGGTATTCATAACCAACGGATATGGCCAACTGGCCAGAAGGAACCCAATGTGCCTACCCCTACCAAAGTGCAAAAGGGATAAGGAAATGTAGTATTCTATATGATCAGGATGGATAAAAGAGGCAAAAATATTGGTGAGTAATAGGATCTACCACATCTCAAATGTTAAGACATTTTTAATTTTATCTTATAAGTGAAAGAGAGTCCTGAAAGGTTTGACAAAGAAAGAAAGTTAACGAGATTTATATATTTGTGAGGGTGGGACTAAAGACAGAGAAACAAATTACAAGATTGTTGAAATAATCCAGTGAGACCTAATGAGATTCTCAGTTAATGCAGGGCAGCCAGAACATGGGAACATGCATGGTGATGGATTCGGTGATGTTTAATATGTAACATGATAGAACTTATTGACTTATGGCATGTGGGGAGGAAGGAAATAAATATGTCAAGAATGATGTTCAAGTGTCTGGCTTGGGTTCCAAAGCAGATGGTGGTTTCATGAACATTGTTGCTGCAAGAGTATGAGCTGTTTGGGAACAGGAAAATAATGATCTCTCTTTTAATGGAAATTTCAGATTTAGGTGGGAATAGACATTTCATTTGTCGGTGGGAAACTTTGGGGAGACATGTAGGCTAAATAAATAGATTTGTAATTGATTAATATAAAATGTAGTTAATTAAAGCCATAGTGTTGTAGTATGTGAGAAATATACAGAAAGGATATTTAAAACTGAGCTTCAGAGGTTCAGGGCCCAAAGAGGGTCCCTGGAAAAATATGTCAAATTTTGGTAATATATTCATATTTAAAGTTTTCTATGAGGAAGGTCAATTTCACAAATGTTTATTAAAGTCCTGCTGTGTACAAGGCAATGACACTCTTCTTGGTACTTGAGAATACAGAAGTCAAGAAAAAAATAGAAAAATTCTTGCCTACTTGGAGAGATTATATTATTCTGGGGGGAGAGGAGCAAGCAAATAAATAAATAATTAAAATAAGTGATATCTTAGTGATTTGTGCAAGAAGAAAAACATAACAGGATGGGGGATCACAAATGTGAGTAGAAGTAGAAACTGCAACTACAAATAGAGTGGAAAAGAAGGACCTCCTCGAAAAGGTGACTCTTTAAGTAAGAATTAAAGGAGATGAGGGAGTGAACTCTGTGGCTTTATTTTGGGGACCCAGACAAAGGGAATGTAGCTTTCATTAGATTCTCAATGATTCACCAGAAAGACGAAGAACCACTGCTCTAAAGTGAGCCAAGACACAAGAGGAAAAAGAATAGTCTATAAAAGAGTTGTTGTGATTGGTCATGGAATTCAGGAAAGATGTGAAGCTAAGAAGGTCTGATAGACTAGAAGAAAATGGAGTGATGTCAGAAGGCTTGATGTCTTGATGAAGTTGTAGTCTAGATACAAGGTTATTGAAGGAGTAAAGGTCCTAGAAAGACAAAGGATTGTGGTCAGAGAATGAAGCATACGAGTTTAAGATTATAGAGATGGCTGTGACTATGAGTGTTATGGGAGCTCTGGTAGCATGGTGGCTAAGGCACTTGACTGCTAACCAGAAGGCTGGAGGTCCAAACCCACCAGCCACTCCTCAGAAGGAAGGTTGGGCAATCTTGCCTCGGAAACCCAAAGAGGGGTCATTATGAGTCGAGTCCAACTTGACAGCACATAACAACAAAAACAGCGTGAGTGTTGTAGATGGCTGAGAGGAAGTGGAAGAACCCAACATCAAAGATGAACAGATGAAGGAAGTGAAGGACTAGTGTCACCCAGGTCATCAGGAAGAATTGGGAAGGAGAAGTATGCAATGGAGCCATATGCCTAAGTTCTTAAGGAAAGAAATGAAGGGCATGACCTAGAGGTTGGAAGATAACAATAACAGAGTAGGGTGATGAATGCCAGAGTGCTAGAAGAATATCGAAATCTGGAAGAAGGATGGGAAAGTAATGGTCATAAAACAGCAATAGGGAGTTAGGAAAGTGAGGACCCTGACTCCAAGATCTGTTTCCTGCCCTCAATTCTGTCTGACCCCAGTTGTCTCTTCTTACGCCTACTTACTTCTGTCCTGTTGTTGGGTCTGCTGGGTCCATGTAGCCTCAACATCTGAAGAACTTCGAGGAAAGGGGAAACCAAATATGAGCAAGTGACAACTATGGTTGATATAAAAGGAACTTGGGTGAGCAAAGATAAAGGAGATGTGGATGATACATGTCTCAAGTGTTTAAGAACCCCAGAATTCTTCCTTATCCATCACTTCTCCTCCTAAAAGATTACCACAAGGAAAAAAAGAAAAAGAAAAAGCTAATAAGAAAACCGATCACCCTTTATTATTAGCTAGGCTCATACCTGATTTCATACATCTGGGATCTCTGGTAATGCTGGGTTAGATGACAAGGCTTCCTTAGGTCAGAAGCTTAAGTGGAGCATCCTCCCTTCTTCTCTACCCCTTACCTGCCAGAGCTTAAATCCTAATCTTGACATCCTACCAGCCTTTGTCCAATTATAGGGAGAAAGGTTAATGAATGAGCTGGAATGGCCTGAAGAAGGCTTTCCTAACTTTTCTTTTCCACTGAATAAAATGAGTTAGAAAAAGGGAGAAGTTGAAGTTGATGTGTGAAGCCATTTGATACACACTTTCACTGCCAGCCAATAAACTCTGGCCTGGGAAAGAATAAAGAAGGAGATGGGAATCTACTTGAGTTGAGAGGTGCAAAAGGGGTAGAGTTGGTCACTATTTACATTGATCAAAGTAGATTCTAGAACCAATTACCCTAATGGCAGCTGAGAAATCATAAAGATTGTTCTCTTCAAGAGAGATCAAAATATCTCAGTATACCTCTTCATTTGCTAATATTGTGTGGTAGAAAGCCAGGCTGTATTTGCCAGCAAAGGTCACATTGAGCATTCAAAACAACAAAAGTTTTTTTTAAAAAAAATATTCAGTCAGATGGAATGGGAGACCTGGTGGCGCAGTGCCTAAGGCACTTGACTGCTAACCAGAAGGCTGGCAGTTCAAACCCACCAGCCACTCCTTGAAAGGAAGTTGGGCAATCTACTTCCATAGAGATACCACCTCAGAAACCCAAGGAAGGGTCGCTATGAGTCAGATCTGACTCGCCTGCAGTGAGTTTCAGATGGAATGGCCTAAATCTAATGTAAAAGATCATGAGAGGAAAATCTGATTCCATGGTCTCAGCACTACTGTCTACTTTTTGTGTGACACTGGGCAGGGCACTTCTCATCTCTGGGACTCAATTACCTCATCATAATATTATTAATATTTTGTTTAAAATAAAATATGGTAATGTATGGCCTCTACTGTTTATTTTGAAGATAACATGAGTAATAAAAGGAGAAACACTCTCCTTGGGAATATCTTATTCTGTTTGATCCCAGAGTATACCCTTAGCTATTTTTTGATTCTCTGAAATTTTAATACAATTTTAATAGTAATCTAGTAGGAATAGTTCCACACATTGCAACAGAGATGTAACAAACTTTTGAGTAGGGATGTGTTTAAAAAAAAAAAAAAATCACCTAATCCAAAATTAGCATTGTGAATTAGAAATCCACAACTCAAGGCAGATTGACAAAGAGCTCAACTCTTCACATTGGGTTGGAACACAACATGGCCTGTATCCCAAGCATCTTGACTCACAGGCCATTTCTTCTGCCATGCTAGGCTGCTTTTACTGAGTCTATTCTCTAGAGCAATATTTCCAACATTTAGTCATGTATGTCTATAATTTTTTTCATATGTGTAAATAACAATAATCTTATTATTTATGTTATGCTTTTATTTAAATATATTCTGGGTTGGTTAAAAGAAGAAAAAAAAAAAAGAACTGAAACCCACGTATTCAAAAGTATGCCATTACCATAAATGTATAAATAAAAAAGAATTTTAGAATTCTTCAGAATATTTTCACCTCCACAAAACTCTGAACCTGAGACCCACCTGTTAAAAGAGAGATTGGCGTTACAGGCAGAATGGCACCCCCTTGAAAATTTCTGCTTAATAATATCAGGAATAAAAGAGCAATGAAAAGATCAGGGTTTTCTTGGCATAAGATTGTGGCAAATATTGAGGGCTGACTCACTCAACCCCCATTTCCAAGCCCCAACTTCTTTGCCTACCTACCTGTTCTATATAAGTTGTACAAGTAAGAACACAACTTTCCAACCTCCATTGCAGCTAAGGGTGGCCACATGACCCAGCTCTGCTCAGTGAAACATATGCAAAAGATCTTCCAGTACCACTTCTTCCTCTTTCTCCCTTTGTCTTACTTGGAATGTGGTTGCACATCTGGTGTTACAGTCACCTTTTTGTGGCCATGAGGAGACAAACATGAGGCTGTAAGTTCACATTCTAAGACTGGCAGAGCAGAAAGAATGAAATAACGCTGAACAGCTACCCCAGTCCCACTTACCTCCTGACTTCTTCCTTTGTGAGGATATAAACTCTGTTTCTACATTAGTCAAGGTTTGTGCTATTTCCTATCAAGAGAATCTTATCTGACCCCATGTTTGATTGCTTTTAAATTGTGATTTGGGTGAAAGGTTACAGAGCAAATTCACTTTCCATTTAATGGTTTAAACATATTTTGTTGAATGATATTGATTACAATCCCCACATTATAGCAGCTCTCTTCCCACTTCCTAGCTGAAGCTTAGGGATTGGTATGCTTTAAATTTTCCAGATTATTCTGGTAGACCAACAAGTTCTAAAGCCATGGCTGTCTACATACTGCTAGACAATGTGCTGAACAATTCAATACCTAATTCTAGGCTGCAATCTTTGGAGCTTTTTCTCAGTTTCTTGGATATTCTATAGGAAGCCTGGATTTCAGGTTTTGCCAACATAAACCCATTGGCCAAATTCTTTACATTTCTGACTCACTCATGGAATTCCAGAAACTGTCAACTCAGGACTTGCATACAATAAATGCTTTGGTAAAACATGTAAACTGAGACCTTTCTAGTAATAGGAATGCTGTAGCTTTCTAATGCCCTTCTCTGAGTAGAACCAGAGGGTGCTGAATCCATCTCTGTTGCTCTGCAATTCTATAATTCTGACACACTGTTGATTTTTTGAATGCATACTTTATTTTTATTTATTTATTTATTTATTTAGCCATGCTTTTTAGAAACTGATTGAATCATTTAAAAAAAATCCTAAATATCTGTGATTGGATCCCAGGCAGCAATATTATAATCATAGAAAGAGCAAGTAGCAAGATTTATGAGGGCCATTCTGCAGTCCTTGACTTCCTTTACAGGTCATTAGCAAGCCACCTGACCACTTCCACTGAAATATCACTCCATTGTCTTCACACCCATATTTATATGTGCTCCATGATCTCATTTGAGTCCAATTCCCTGACTTTGTAGTTGAACAAACTGATGTTTCTCCTTGCATCTGAAAAAGTAGGTGACTTGCCAGAGATCACACACAAGTTAGCCTACAGATGTTGAGACCAATTCTACTCCTAGGCCAGTGTGTCCCTTCCATACTTCCCATCCACCGTGACACCTTAGGAAGTTTTTATCTAAAGTGCAGGATGATATCACAAACATAGTCTCAACGCAATGGGAAATGACCCTGAAATCCACCCAGATCATTCAGTAAACCACCAAGTTCCTGTTCTCAGGCAGATTTTATCTGCGCTTTGGCTAACTCCCATAGAAACACAAATTAGATCTGCTGTATATTGGCAGAACTTTGGCTTAGAATAGATTTCAAATGCCTCCCATTGAACATTGGCAGCCTTGAAAAAACATGGCCAGGAAATTATTCCAGGAGGCCCAATTGTTCTCCTTTATAAGGAGAAGCTGATGGCTTTCCCTCCCAAATACTTCCCTCTGTGCCCAGAACAAATGGTTACATTTCCCTGTATATGCCCCAAATTAGGACAAGGCAAGCTTAGCTGCAGTGAGAATCAAGCAAGTATCTTCAATGGGCAGGGCCCTCTGCATAGTACCGTATGCATTTTGCCAAGTTCTTCCTCCAGTTTTAAAACCCTTGAGTATTCCAAGAGAAATTTAGTCCATGTGTTTCTGATTCATTTACACTTAAATCATTAAAATGTTGTTTTGTGAGACTTATTTGAAGTCTGAGGAGCCTGTGAGTCTTCTTAATAGGACTTTTAACTTTCTTTTCCACTCTGCCTGAAACAGAGCAATGTTTGGCTAAAACAGGGCCTGAGTTCCAATATAATCTCTCATCTCATATACTTGCATCCACATTATTGACTGCAGCCTCTAACAATGCCAGGCTTGGCAAGGCCAACATCCTAAAGTGTTAAAAAAGAGAAACTGGAGAGAAATCAGAAGGAGGAGGATTCCAGGAAGATTCAAGCCACTGCTCCTCAAAAATGTGCCAAAAGGGAGTTATGTGAGGGTGGAGGGTGCATGCATTTATCCTCTTGGTTAGAGAGGATAGAAGCCCTTTCTCATGTACCCCACTGGACAGCTGCAAAAGGACTTCCACAACCATAATCTCAATTAAACCCCGTAGCAACCCACATTTTCCAGATGAGGAAACAAGATCAGAGATGTTAGGTGTTGTGTCCAAAGTACACAGCTGCTCTGGGTAGAAAGGAAAGATTCAGTCAAATTCTCACTCTGAGTCTAATGCTCTTTTCAAGAATGCCTCAAATTGAGTTTTTCTATGACTGTTGAGTGTGTGTGTATATGTGTGTTTGAAATGCCATGGGAATTAAAATATATTAGAGAAAGACAGTAAAATATAGTGGTAAGAACTCAGATTCTTCCTTTGTTCAAATCCTCACTCCATCACTTCTAGCTGTGTAAACCTGGATAAGTTACTTTACCACTCTGGGCAGATTCCTCATCTGTAAAACAGGGATGATGTTACTAAAAACCTGTATGAAGTATAAAGGTAATTGAAGGAGTTAATATGGTACAGCACTTAGAACAGTGCCTACACATAAAAACCAAAAACCAAACTCACTGCCACTGAGTAGGTTCTGACTCATAGCCACCCCTCCTTGGGTTTCCAAAGCGGTATATCTAAGGAACTATATTGCCCAGTCTTCCTTCCAAGGAGTGGCTGGTGGGTTTAGACTCTTTTGGTAGGCAGTCAAATACCTTAGTGCTCAATAAATATTAGCTGTTACTGGTAATAGCAGGAAGGAATAATAATAAATAACTAGGTAATTGTGGCAAGTTGCATAACCTCTCTGAGTCTCAGTTTCCTCAATTGAAACCATGAAGATAATAACATGATCCTGAGGATTTTGTGGACGTTTGAGATGATGCTTATGTCTAATACAGTGCCCAATAAAATCTATTTTTAACATCCAGACGCACACCACTCCTTATTCACTGTTGGTTGTTATCGTTGTGTGTGTGTGTGGGGGGGTGTTGGTAATTTTCTTACTATTCAGCTCAGCTTAAACCCAGTGTTGCCTTTCTCCACAAACCACGCATATAGACATGGATACAGGTTTAGGTCTTTCTGTACCCCCAAGGTACCAGGTTTTATTGCTGTAACAGATCCTCTATGGACTGGAGTAGACCTCTGAAGGTGGAGGAGTTGGTAAACAGTGCTGCAAGTGTTGATGTTGAGTGGGAAGAACAACTAGTCAAGAACTGGACTTGGTGCTTCCACATATTCTGAGCCAGCAGCTCTGTTCACTAGAAAACCTGTAGTTGTTTGTTTGCAGACAGATGGAGGCTTTGGGATTTGGATCTTTTTTTAATCCCTGTGTAGATGTTAGAATTACCTTCTTAGTTGGTTGTTTCTGTTTAATTGGTATTCTTTTGCCAGTGTCCTAAAGAAGAGTAGAAAATTGTAGCCATCTGGCAAGGAAACTAAAGAGAAATTAGACCCTGTCCCCCTCCAACCCCTACACATACACACACAGACACACATGGTGATACAAATACCAGTTTGAGCCTCTCAGTTATTTTCTCTCAAGGGCTGGAGCCAGCCACACGGGATAAAGGAAGGAACTGGAGGAGCAAATTTTTTAAGGGAGAAGACAGATTCTGTTCTGTCAGGTTCCTCTGAGTGTGTATAAGGGGAGAGAGAGAGGAGAGAGGAAAAGCAAGAGGGAGAGAGGGGGAGAAGGGATCTGTTGCAGGCAGGGGAAGGCGTGACCTGAATGGAGAATGCCAGCCAATTCCAGAGACACACAGGGACCTCAGAACAAAGATAAGGCATCGCTGACAACACACCGGGGACGAGCTTGCAGACAAGTCAGGCCGGGAGGGACAGAGGCCAGAAGACCAGAAACAACCAAGTCAGGAAAATGAGGTGAGTGACAGGGCAGGACAGGGCAGGGGTACCCTTCCAGGGACCGTGTGTCAAGTAGCCCAAGAGGATCTGATCTTGTCTCTGGGCAGACTCACCTCTGTGTCCTCGGGTGATGGTGAGGGGTTTTCTCACCAACTTCTGGGGTTCTGGGAAGGGAGATGTGGGCTGAGTGCCTTCCCTGGGACTCCGGAGACATGCAGCTTGAACTGGGAGACTGTGCAAATCCTGCCCTACCGCTGCTGAGGGTCAGATTTCGCTCTGCCAGCATTGGGTGCTGCCTGCTGGTGAATGGAGAGTCCCCTCCTGTTGCCCACAGAGCTGATTTTCTGTTTTCCTTCTCTTCAAAGGGCATCCATTTCTCCCTCCTAACACTTTTTAAGTTAGATATGTGTTTGTGTGTTTATTTGTTCTGACCGGAAAAGAAACCAGCTTCCCACAGCTTGGGTCTGTGGTTTCCTAAACCGTCAGAAGTTCGCTAGTTAAAACCTCAATTTAGAAAACTAAAACCTGTCCCCATTTTACAGTTCCTTATAAATTTCTGCTTTTTCCCTGAAATCAGAGGCAGCTGGTGACATAAATCAGGATATGAATTGCACCAAATTGCTCTTAAAGGGACACCACAAACGTAAAAAAAGCAAAAAGAGGAATGGTTGTCATTTTGATACCTAGGACTTTAAATTCTAATTGGTTTTAACCTCTTCAATCTTTCCAACTCCTGAGCCTACATTTAGAGTTACTTGATCCTTCTTACCAGACAGTCCTTTATCAGTTTTTCTCTGGGTCTCAAAGCCCAACCATCCTAATTATTTTTACAATTTGTAAGTGTTAATGTTGTTTAGAAAGCAAAAAAAAAAAAAAAAAACACTCTGCAGATGTGTTAAATTCCTAAACACCTCTTTTCCTATTAATTTTCTGCTCAGTTGGAAAAGTATTTCTATTTGTTTCTCTTCTGCAAAGTCAACTAGCAATTTTGCTCGGTATGGGAAATGAGGGGCTACAGACTGTGTTAACTCTTTGAACTCAGATTATATGTGGTTCAGAGAGGTAATAAAGTCTTTAAGGTTAATTCAATCATTCTATTCTTGTTAAATCCATTGTAATTTTAGTCATGCTATCATGCTGCATTGTCCTTTCTGTTAAAGCAGATGGCGTTTGTGTCCATCTACATAGAATGATAATCTGACTGACCTTTGCCTACCTGTTCTCCATCCAAATCCCTCCCCTACTCCCTTGCCTCAACCATACTAAACCACAGGACTGAGTAACAGTTCTGTATCTTTTCATATGCTCATCCTCAACCTGGAACACTCCCCCTCCTTTTATTTTTCACCTAGCAGCACCAATTGTTCAAGACAGTTCAAACATCTTCTCTGTCTTCCCTGGCCACCAACTCCAGGGTGAGCATTTCCTCCTTTCTGCTGTCTCTGTCCTTTGGAATTATGTCTCTTACTGTCACTCTAATATCTATTTGTTTAGATGTCCATCTACCTTACAAGAATGAGAGCTCCTTGAGGTGCAGGATCTATGTTTTCTTCATCTCTGTATGCCCAGCACTAGCATAATGTTCGTTTCCTGTTTGTTGTTGTTGTTATGTGCCGTCGAGTTGGCCCCGACTCATAGAGACCCCTCCTTGGGTTTCCTAGGCAGATTCACTATGAAAGTAGACTGCCCAATCTTTTTCCTATTAGGCACTCAATAAATATTGGTTGAATTGAATTCAATTGTGGAAAATCAAAACAATGCTAGAAAAGTGCTCCACTAGAAAAGTCTCTAAATGGTCTTGCCTCACATAGATAGAGCACCTTGGAGTTTGGAAAGCACTTTCATGGGCATTTTCTCATCTGGTCATCATATTTCAGATGAAGTAAAGATTTATGGATAAGTGAGGGTGAAAGCAATTAAGCAAATTGCCTTAAGCCACATGGAAGATCTTGAAGAGGTCCAGACACAAATTTGGGCCTTAAGCTCCAAGTCCAGGACTTTTTTCTGCTATCTTTGACCAGATTGTCAACCAAGTGTATAATTTTACACGATTTAGTTCAGTGGCATTCAATCTTGACTGCATATTAGAATCACATGTAGTGCTTTGAAAAACACCAATGTTCAGGCCTCACCACAGACCAATTAAATCAGAATCTCTTGGGGGAGGGGTTCTGGCATTAGCATTTTTTAAATCTCCACATAAAGCCATGGGTTTGATGGATTCTTTTTTCACAGAATTAATTGCTTTGGCCAGATGCCTGGGTATTATATCGGCATGAATCTAGCTTCCTCTGTGAGCTTTTGTTACTCCCTTGTTCTGTTGAGACTAATTTACCATATGGTATTGGGCATAACAAGTCATCTCTCAAGGTATCATTTCATCATCTGCTGAATAAGGGTGCTGTCTAAAAGAACTATATAGTCCCTTCCATCTAATACGCAGAACCTTTGAGTCTTGGCATTGTGTAGGTTGAAATAAGGAGAGTGACTAGAGAGCATACCAAGTGCTACTCATTCCACAATCATAGATATATTTAGGTATTTTTATGTGTTCATAGTAGCCAGTTTCTGCAGAAGAGCTTAAGAAATCTCATCTTTATATATTACTTTTGACATTTCAAGCAAATGTAGCTCAACTTTTTTTGATTAGCTAAAGGGTAGATAGCAGGTGTCGGAAATTGTACAGCCGGAGCCTGGTGCATAAGAAGCCAAAAATGTTTAGTGAGTGTGATGGGGAATGAAAGCTGCCATTTACATTCTTCAATTTGCAGCCTAAAGAACGAAAGCAAGCAAGCATATGCTCAAGCCCATAATATGCATGGAGTTATTTGTTTCAAATGTTTAAACCAGTTTTGAGATGCAAAAGAAATAGAACAGAAAGCTGTCCAGGACTTCCTCCCACGCTGACCAGTTGTCTGCCACACAAGGCACTGGGCCTCTGGGGCTATGTTGGCACTGTCAATCACCAGCCCTTCCCAGAACCAGCCTTAGGAGGCACAGTGGCTCCTCAATGTGGTCTGGAAAAAGAGGCATGGAGAAAGTTGACCTTCCTGCCTTGCATAATCTGGGTGTCACTATTGCAAGGAAGTCCTGTTTGGAAGTCAAAGCTCATTCCTAGCCCCTGCTTTTTTTGGGAAGCAGCATGGTGGAGTAATTCATCATTAATATTTGCCTAGGGCTGGACAGTTCACAAAGAGTTTTCCGTTTCTCCTATACACTGATAGTAGCTGTGTGGGAAGTCATTATTATCACCACTTCATGGGTAAGGAAGTTGAGACTTTTTGTGTGATTTCCCTGAGGTGGGTCAGATAAATAAAGCAGAACCTTGGACTCAGATCTAGCCCTTTTGACCCAGGACCTAGCTTTTCTGTTTTCTCCTCACTGACTGAAATGAGCCACAACTCACAGGCTCGTCAACATTGGTCTTTCCTCACTTTGAAAGCAGGCCTGCTTGGGCCCTGCAAATTAGTTTCCAGACTCAGCTTTCCTATTGGGTCCCTGGATATCTTGGACATACGCCTTCTTTTTTCTCTGTCTCTGAGGCCCTCCCTCAACAGATTAACTTTTAAAAAAATATTGACACTGGCTATTAGATTAAAACATTGTGTTTCCTTAATGGTATCTCATATGTTGCTATTGGAGAAGCCTTGGAAAAAGTTTTTAAATATTATCCTCTTTTTATTGAAAAAACAATACACAGTTCTTCTAGACAAATTTAAACATCTCATATACACAAAAATAAAATTAAAAACATTCATAATCTCACTTCCACTGATAATCACTGTTAATGGCTTGGTGAATATTATTCCAGACCATTTTAGAGCTCTTGTGGTGTAACCATTAAGCACTTAGCTGCTAACCAAAAATTGATGGTTCAAACCTACTCAGCGGAGAAAGGTCTGATAATCTGCTTCGGTCAAGATTCAGCCAAGAAAGCCCCATGGGATAAAATGCAGAACAGAATTTCAAATTTTCATGGAATCCAGATTTTCTGGCGCCAAGGAGGCTGGATCGACTCCTGAAACTGTTGTCCTGAGATAATCTTTAACCTTAAACCAAAAATATCACCTGAAAGTGTTCTTAAAACCAAGCAATAATTTAGCTTAATTGGTAAAGAATATCTGCCTTGAGTTTTGTGCTCTTTTAAGAACTATCTATATGGTATCAAATTGACAACAGCAAATCAAAGGTTAAATGGGAGGCTTAGGAGACAAAGAGATCATGCTAATAGGAGAGCAGAACAACTCAAAAAGGAGGATGAAAAAGGCTGCTCAACTTGAAGGATTTAATTAATATCACTCAATTTTACATGTAGAAACTGTTGAATTGGTGTATACTCTTAAAAACAACAACAAAATAAAAAATTATGTAAAATAGCAACAACAACATTCTAAGGCAGAAGGAAGAGTTTTGGTTTTAGGGTGTGGACTCTAGGGGCCCTCTCACCACTTGCTTTCTCACCTGTTAGGTGGGGGTCTTCATCCCTGCCTATCTTGGTTCAGCAAGTTGTTAAAACTAAAACCAGTTGCTATGGAGCAGACTCATGAAGACCCTATGTGTTAGAACAGAACTGCGCACCATACGGCTTTCAAGGCTATGACTTTTCAGAAACTAGTGGCCAGGCCTTTCTTCTGAAGCATCTCTGGATGGGCTCACACTGCCAACCTTTGGAATAGTACTGGAGTGTTTAACTATTTGCCCCACCCAGTGACTCCCCAACAAGTTGTTAAGACTAAATTCTTGTCTATTTTGTTCATTGCTGTATCTCTGTAATGTGCCTAGTACTGTATCTCTACTCAGTACCTACCACACACACACACACACACACACACATACAAAAAGACAGAAACTCTGGTGGCTTAGTTCCTAAAGCATTTGACTGCTAACCAGAAGACTGGAGGTTCAAAACCACCAGCCACTCCTCAGAAGAAAGATTGGGCAATCTACTTCTACTGTGATACTGCCTCGGAAACCCAAGGAGGGGTCGCTATGAGTCGGATCCAAATATTTGGTGAATATATGGCATGATTCCACTGTAAAATTATAAAACTATACAATCACACATATGAGGCTCTGACCACTGTGTTTTGAGACAATATTTTATATTTTTTGTCATGCTAAAATAACACTCATTTACATCTTAAACTCATTATTAAACTAGTTCACTGATCCAGTAGTTGGACTTCTAGAAATTATTTCCACAAATAGGGGATAAGGTTACAACTTGCTTGGAAAAGGAAAAATTAGAAACAATCTAAATGCCCATCCATACAGGATTTAGTTAAATGACTTGTGGTGCATGTACATGATGGAATTCAAAAGAATGAGAAGCTTTTTATGCATTAATGTGGAGCTATCTACAAGACAGAAATATCATTTAACAAGAAAAGCAAGGAGCATAACAATGAGGATAGAATGCCACCAATCATATAAAAGAAAGAAAAGGTGAAATACATAAGAGATGTGTTTATTTACATAAAATACATATGTAAAAGTAAATAAAAATTTATCATATTGGAGCATGAAACTCAGTGGCTGGAAGATAGTAATGGGAAGGAGACCTTTTATTACATTTCCACTTTTGTAATTTTGAACCACCTGAGTATATTATCAATTCAAAAATTAATTCACCAAGAAAGAAAATCAGTTCATTCAGTACTTGATATAAAAATTTAAAAAAAAAAAAAAATTAAAAGCAAACAAAAAACATGGGGCAGTTCTGCTCCATCACATGAGGTTACTATGAATTGGAACCAACTCAATGGCATCCAACAGCAACAAAACTTACTTTATATGGATTATACTATGTAGGTCCCAAACCAACCCCACTGCCACTAAGTCCAATTCTGACTCATAGGACAGAGTAAAACCACCCATAGGATTTCCAAGGCTGTAAATCTTATGGAAGCAGACTGCCTCATCTTTCACCCACCCCGCAAATGATAGGTTCAAACAGCCAAATTTTGGTTAGCAGCCAAATGATTTAAGCACGATGCCACATGATCTCCTTTTCATGTAGGAAGATAATCTATACATGTAGTTAATTTATATGTGTGGACAATCTATATATGCAGTTATCTTGCTGGGTTTACATACTCAAAAATTTATATATATACGAATATGTATGTATGCATGTGCATATACATATACACAAATACACAGAGCGAGAGAATCTCTGGGTAGTGTAAATTAGTTACACTCAAGTACTAATTTAAAAGTTGGCAGTTCAAAACCACCAGTGAAGCTGCAGAAGAAAGCCCTGGCCATCTGCTTCCATGAAGATTATAGTCAAGAAAACACTGAAGAGCAGTTATACTCTGTACCACATGGGGTTGCCATGAGACGAAATTGACTTGACAGCAATGGTTTTTGATTTGTATATATGCAAACCACAGGAGAGAGAAGGAAAATAACTTCCTGATTAGCAAAGAGATAGCTATCAATCTGGAGACGCTGGTATAGTTTCCTATGTTGTTGTTATTGTTATGTGCCATTGAGTCGGACCCAACTCATAGCAACTTCTTCTTGGGTTTCTGAGGCAGTATCACTACAGAAGTAGATTGCCCAATCTTCCTTCCAAGGAGTGGCTGGTGGGTTTGCACACCAGCCTTCTGGTTAGCAATCAAGTGCCTTAGGCACTATGGTACCAGAGCTCCTATAGTTGCCTATAACACTGACTTATTAGGCCACCTAAGACTCTGGCCCCACTTTTATTTATCAATTCATCATTTATTATATACCAGGCTCAATACTAGGTCCAGAGTCCCTGAGTGGCACAAACAGTTAAGCAATTGGCTACTAATTGAAAGATTGATGGTTCAAACCACCGAAAGACACCTCACAAGGAAGACCCAGTGATGTGCTTTCAAAAAGGTGACAGCCTTGAAAACTCAACAGAGTGCAGTTCTTCTATGCAACACAAGGTCAGAATCAACATCACAGCAACTGGTTATACTAAGTTCTTTCCATATACATCTCTAATGGTCATATGAACCCTATACTTTAGGAATTATAATCTCTATTTCACATATGAAGACAGTGGCGCTTGGAAAGACTAGTTACTCAAGGTTTCACAGACAATAAGTGGAAGAAGTGCACCAAACTATAAAGGCTGTGCCTAGAGCAGTGCAGTGTGATACTCCCTGTAATAGAGTCAGGAGCTATGGAATCTGGAGAGTGGAAGGGTATACTCTATAAACTGGGAAGATTCTGAGGTGGATAGTGGAAGAGAAATAAGACATCAGCAGGAAAGGAATAAGCAGAGCATATGCAATGGGACATGGAAGGACATTGCAGCTTCCCAGAAAGACAGAAGGCCAACATGACTGACATGGAGATGAAGCTGAACTGGTAGACCTGTACCAGGTCAAAAGGCCTCATCAGCCATGCAGGAAGCAAACGTTGTTTTGGTTTCTGTTTTTTTTTTTTTTTTTTTGTTCCTTGCAGGCACAGTGGGAACAGCATCATCACATCTATGTTTTAGGACCTAAACTGTGGAGGCAGATAGGCAGGGTTAGGCCAGTTAGGATGCTATAGCAGTAGACAAGATAACAAAGTTTAAACTGAGTGCTTAATTGGAAGGGAGGATATGGATTTCCAAAACATAAGGGGCAGAATAAATAGGATTTGATGACTATTGAATGCCATGTAAGAGGAAAGAAGAATGATACAATTGTAGGCTGAGGGAATTGGTAGATGCTCATGCCATTAGTGGAGCTCTGGTAACGTAATGCCTGAGGCACCTGACTGCTAACCAGAAGGCTGGTGTGCAAACCCACCAGCCACTCCTCAGAAGGAAGATGGGGCAATCTACTTCCATAGTGATATCGCCTCGGAAACCTAAAGAGGGGTCACTAGGAGTTGGGTCCTGCTCGACGGCACATAACAACAGCTGTATCAACAACAATAGAAATCAGAAATGAGAGCACTGTTATGATGTTTATATTCAAGATCTCTGGGTCTTGCAAGAAAGAGCTCTGGTGGTATAGGGGTTAAAGTGTTCAGCTGCTAGCAAAAAGTCAGTGGTTGGATCCCACCAGCCACTTCATGGGAGAAAGATGAGACAATCTGCCTCCATAAAGATTTACAGCCTTGGAAAGCCTATGAGGCAGTTTTACTCTATCTTATAGGAGCTCTGGTAGCATAGTACTTAAGACATTTGACTGTTAACCAGAAGGCTTGTGGTTCAAACCCACCAGCCACTCCTTGGAAGGAAGGTTTGGCAATGTACTTCCTTAGAGACACCACCTCGGAAACCCAAGAAGGGGTCACTATGATTTGGGTCCAACTCCACAACAGTGAGTTTGTTAGTTAGTGATAGGGTCATTATGAGTTGGAATCAACTCAATGGTAGTGGGTCAGTTTTGGTTTGGGTGGGTTTTGGCGAGGCAGTGATCTGTTAGATGTCTGGTGCATATACTGAAAATTAGAGTTTTGACCAGCCTTAGTCACTCTACCTCATTATTGCATCAGCCACATTTGGCAAGTTCTGTAAGTTTTATCAACCTTTCCTTGCCCCTTATGCAACTCTTTTAACAGTCCGTGATCTGTGATTCTTACAGTTGGAAATAAGTTGCAGATATTTGACCCTTTTACTAGAACATTTACCAAAAGGGGAAAAAAAAATGTTTTGTTCATTTTTTCTCTATTTAAGATTTCACGTACATTTGATTTTGTGGTGTAATTTCTCATTTAACATGTTAAATCTGTATAAGGTATTTCAGATTCCATCACTAAATATAATATGTCTTGACCTAATACTAAAAACCAGTTGCCATCAAGTTGAGTCTGACTCATGGTGACCTCATGTGTGTCAGCATAGAACTGTGCTCCATAGAGTTCAATGGCTGATATTTCAGAAATTGATCACCAGGGCTTTCTTCTGAAGCACCGCTGAGGGGACTTAAGCCTCCAGCTTTTTGGTTAGCAGCTGGATGTGTTAACCGTTTGCACCACCAGGGACTTCTATTCCAATTTTACTATGTTTTTATTTCTTGTTTTTTCAAGAAAAGAATCAAGAGTTCATGATTTTTAATAATGAAGCTGAACTGAAGAAATGATGTCAACTCTTACCTAATTATGAAATGTCTATTTTCCACAGTAAAAAGCGAGTTATGAGAATCCCAAGTGTGGTATTTTTGGGAAAAGCTTAATACTATTATCAAATCTTCAAAAGAGCAAAACTAGAAGAAAAGTTAGAAATCACCTAATTACCATTTCTCCTCTATTACAGATTGGGAAAGCAAGGCCCAGAAGGAGGAAGTAATTATAGCAGGTCAGTGGCAGAAATTGGCTAAGGACTTAGTCTCCTGGCTGCTGATTTAGGAAAATGTTGGGGATCTGTGCCCACGGATGTAAATAGACCCACCTTCATATCTTTCAGGTGGCTCCTTCTCTATCATGCTCTGTGCTTCTCCCTGTTGAAGGCTTCAGCCCACACCGTGGAGCTAAATGATATGTTTGGCCATATCCAGTCACCAGGCTATCCAGACTCCTATCCAAGTGATTCTGAAGTGACATGGAATATCACTGTTCCAGAGGGATTTCGGATCAAGCTTTACTTCATGCACTTTGACTTGGAATCCTCCTATCTTTGTGAATATGATTATGTAAAGGTGAGACTCCAGTGCTCTCCAGCTGGTCTTAGTTTTCTGCTGGGAGTTAGAGAAGCCTAAAAGTATTAGGCACTGTCCTTCCTCCCAGGGTAGCAATCTAGTGGGGGAGACACACATGGTCAGACCCTGATGAATGAAGGTTGGGGACCGTATGGTTAATTAAGACTGAGTAGGTAGAATTACAAAGGACCATGAGGGAAATTGAACCTGGCAAGGTGTGACTCTCCTTTTTCTTTCAGCTCTTAAAGCCTTTAATGTTTCCACTGCCTCTACTCAAAGGTCATTTTTAATTCAACAAACAGAAAAGGGCAGAGACCCCAGAGTAAGAAGTAATCTGACAGAAACATAGCCATAATTATGTCCAAATCTGAAGCATTAGAAAACCAAATCAAACTCACTGCCGTCAATTCAATTCTGACTCATAGCAACCCTGTAAGATAGATTAGAACTGCCCTATCATAGGGTTTCCAAGGATGTAAATCTTTATGGAAGATTTGCTTCATCTGTTCTCCCATTGAACAGCTGGTGGGTTCCAACTGTGGACCTTTTGGTTAGCAGCCGAAAGCTTTAAACAGAGTGCCATCAGAGCTTCTGAGCATTAGATAGCACTGCCTAATTCCACAAATTATGAACAATTAAGTGTCTGGGGAGTATAGGGTATGCAATAGTAGAAGTAGAAAGAGATGAGTTTGGAAGCATGAATTAGAGTGAGATTCTGAAGGATCTTGGATGTCATACTAAAGAATTTAGATTTTTATCAGCAAAAGGCATGGACAAGGGCGTTGGCTTTCTATTAGAAGTGAATGTAAAAAAAAACATGCAAAGGGAAGAGCATATATATGGATTTTAGTAACAACCCACTCTTTAAAGTGGGGCTGAGAAAGGTCAGAGTATTTCTAAGAGATCAAGTTTAAGGTTCTATCTAGTTCAAAGAGATGTGGAGACCTAAGGACTTACTTTCTGAGCTCTTCATGGCTTCATAGAAGATGTTCTCATCAAACAATTCCACAGTGGGCTTTATGTATTTTCAGTATGATTATAGTCCCATTTTTCCACAATCAATAAGAGTTAACTTTGTAGTAACCAGATTATTTGATCAGCAGCAAAATAGTGAGTTTACAAGGTGCTTTTACACTTATAATCTTATTTGACCTTAAAACAATCCTGTGAGACAGGTCTACTATCTCACTTCACAGGCAAAGAAACGAAACTCAGGAGGGTTTTGGCAGCTCATAGAAGGTTGTTCAGCTGGTAGGTGATGAAGCAAGGTCCCAAACCCATGTGTGTTATTCGTCTAGTGCTGCTATCACAGAAATACCACAAGAGGTTGGCTTTAACAAACAGGAATTTATTTTGCCACAGTTTAGGAGGCTAAAGGTCTGGGTTCAGAACACCGGCTCTAGGGGAAGTCTGTCTCTCTCTGTTGGCTCTGGAGAAAAGTCTTTGTCTCTTGGAGCTGCTGCTCCTGGTCAGTCTTCATGTGGCTTGGCATCTCTCTTCCCTCATCTCTACTTCTTTTGCTTTGTTGTTTAATCACTTTTATATTTCAAAAGAGATTGATTCAAGACATACCCTACACTAATCCTGTCCTCATTAACAAAAAGACAACCTACTCAGATGGGATTATAACCATAGACACAGAGGTTAAGATTCACAAACCATATTTTTGAGAAGGAGCTGTGGTGGAATAGTGCCTAAGGCATTTGACTGTTAACCAGAAGGCTTGCAGTTCAAACCCGCCAGCCACTCCTCGGAAGGAAGATGGGGAAATCTACTTCCATAGAGATACCACCACAGAAACCCAAGGAAGGGTCACTATGAGTCAGGATCAACTTGACGGCAGTGAGTTTGGTTTTGGTTTTTATTTTTTGAGAACAGAATTCGATCCATAACTCCATACCTTTGAATTCCTGCTCTTTGGGTTACACCAAGAAATTCACAAGCTGTGTGCCACTGAGTACTGTGATATTGCAATGTTCAAAGGGGCCGCCAGAGGGGGGAAAGGAGGCCCTGTAGGTGGGGCTCCAGACCCCTACTCTGTCTAAACTTATTTTATATTGCATATATTGGGTCCCCATGAATATCTCACTTACAACTCATTTACAAGGTTTCTGGTGCTAAAAATATTCCAAAATGAGTGCTGTATGGCAGGATTTCTCAACCTCAGCACTATTGACATTTTGAGCCAGGTATTATTTGCTAAGGGGAGCCGATTTGAGAATTGCAGGATGTTTAGAAGTAAATCTGACTTCTGCCTTCTAAATGCCTATAGCACTCCTCCCTACCCCCCAGTTATGACAACCGAAAGTGTCTCTGGACATTACCAAATATTCCCAGAGGAGCAAAATTGCCTTAGTTCAAAACCACTGCACTATGGAATGCAATACTTATTGAATGCCTTATACTGGAGACTATGGGGGATATGTTGTTGTTGTTATGTGCCCTCAAGACAATTCCGACTCATAGCACCCCCTCTAGAACAAACAGAAGGAAACGCTGCCTGTTCCTGCACTATCCTCACAATCGTTCCTAAGTTTGAGCCCATGAGGCTATAAGGATGCAAAAGATCTTGTTCCTCACTAAGGTAGAAAAGCTTAGACAAATAGTCATTCAAAAAATGGGAAACAGTAATGACTGACAGATAAAGAATGAGAACAGATGAAACTGGTATCTCTCAGAGATAATGTGGGATGGTAATCTAGATTGACAGAGTTTCTATAAATTCATTAAAAATGAAGCCAATTTCTCAGGGGTCTTGGGATCAACCAAAGGATATCAAGAGATCCTGAATGTCCATCATTCTAAACTGAACTTTCTGACATGAAGGTCAATTATGCCTTCCAAGATACAATCTAGCCTTGGTCAGAGCCAAAATTCAAGATAAAATTATAGATGTGGGTCATTAGGTTAAGCAGACCCCCAGACTATTCCCCCAACTAACGCCAGTCATAAAACCATGTTATTCTTGAACAATTGAGTAGAAGATTAAGATGATAAAATAAGCATGGCCTTAGTGTGACAGTGAGTCTTATGGATTTGGTCAAGATAGATGTGAACTTCTTAACCAAGTTTTTCTCTGATCTCAAATGCATCAACCATCTAGAAATTTTGACAGTGAAAACACTTGCTTTCAATGGCATCAGGTGCGTTTTATAGTGGGGGGAGAAAATGACACGGTACTTTTCAAGGGCAAGAATAGCATAGAAGTAAAGTCTCCTTCTGACCCTGAATTAAAGACTACTGAATATATTTCTACCCAAAGCTTGGTCTTTCTGGCTGGAGACTATTTTAGACAATGACTAATGGATTCTATCCAAGGTAGTGAAACACCTTCCTAAAACTCCAAGGAGATTGGCCTAGGCCCTCTAGAAGGAGAAGCCTGGTCCTGGGTTCTTGCCTGTTATTTAAAGTTACTTGGAAAAGGACAGCAGTGGCATGATATGTTTACAAGTTCTGGTTCCAGATTTGCCACCAACTCATCAAATGATCTGGAGTAAGAAATTTTCCCTTCCTGGACCTAAATTTGTTTATCCACAAAATAAGGATGAAAAAAATCCTTCAGGGTCTCTGTTCTCCAAAATTAGAAGCACTTTGGTAGGCCAAGTGACTTCTGGGCACAGCAAAGAAGCAATCTGCTTAAGGGATCTCAGACTGAGCTGTCTGCCTGAAGTGCATTCTACCCTTGCTTCTCTGATTCAGACATATTTTTCCAAATTCTTTGGAAGAGAGGTAAACCCTGTGGGGCAGGGGGAGAGGTGTTGAAGATGTATGTCTTGATTTGTGCTTGCTTAGCTAACCGTCTTTCAGAATGTCATCATGGCATGGATGTCTTGCAGAGGTTCCAACAGTCCTGAGCATGAATAGGGCTTCATCTGCAGGACGCTACACCCTCAAAGGCTGACCTCTGCAGCTCACATGGAGACACCAGGACTCTATGCCGTTGCCCACATAGGCCCAGCAGAGCTTCTCTCTAAAAATCACAAAATGTTAGGGGTGCAGGGTATTCTGGGGACTCATCTAGCCCCATGCTGTTGTTGTTATTGTTGTTTTTCAAATATTTTCTTCCCAGTGACCCTTTCCTTCTTCTGAAAAACCTTTGATTAGGCCCAAAACAGAAAACAGATAAAAGTGGAACTGCTAAGAGGGAAAGTGGCCCTGGAGCTCTCTCTGCTGGCTCGTGCTCAAGGGTAACCTGTGCAGCACCTTTGAAGAATTACAGCTTGAATATTGCTACTCTAGTCAAGTTCCAAGGAGCTCTGATGGTGTAGTGGTTAAGGCGTTTGGCTGTTAAACAGAAAGTTGGCAATTTGAACCCACCAGGTGCTCCATGAAAGAAAGATGAGGAGGTCTGCTTCCATCAAGATTTATAGCCTTGGAAACCCAATGGGGGTCACTATGAGTCAGAATCAACTGGATGGCAGTGAGTTTGATTTTTGGTTTTGAGTTAAGTTCTACTGTACAAAAGAGGAGGCTAAAGCTCAGAATTCGAGGACAGCACTCCAATTCCCAAATCCAAAAGCTCTCCACATATAGTTGAAACTTGTTCCCTATTTATAATTGTGTCCCACCCCGCCCCTTCCTCAAACTATGTGCTTTCTCTGGCTATGAATTAGAGAGAAGCTGGTCTTTTTCCATCTGAGTAAAAGCACTAATGTGCCATGTGACCATTGGGTAAGTCAACATACTTCTCCAAAATTGTTTTTCCTTGTGTTCAATGAAAGGGTGAGACAAGATTATCCCTAAATTTCCTTAAATCGCAGCATTCTAATCTCAGTCCTCTTTGCCAGCACTTTCCAGATGACCCCCCCACCATACTTGCATTATCCTAGTCAGGATGATACCAGAACATGGAAACAATATGTTACAATAGCCCCTTCTCAAAGTTCCATGGCCGTAAGCACTCCAATTAGAGTCTGCAGTCTGCTGGGGATGCCTTGATGGCAGGTCATTTGAAGAGAACTTGTAAACATATCATGCCACTGCTGTCCTTTTCCAAGTAACTTTAAATAACATTGGTTGCCATTTGACAGGATGACGTCCCTTGTTTTGAAGGTTTTTCAATCTGTGACTGAATTCCCTCTGGCAAACCTTAAAAAAAGTTGTTGAGTTGATTCCAACTAATGGCGACCCCATGTGTGTCAGAGTAGAACTGGAATCCATAAGGATTTTGGTGGCTGACTTTTCAGCAGTCGAGCACCACCAGGTTTTTCTTCTGAGATACCTCGGGCTGGACTTAAACCTCCAGACTTTTGTTTAGCAGCTGAGGAGGCTAACCGTTTGCACTGTCCAAGGACTTCTGTTCCAATTTTACCACATTTTTATTACTTACTTTTTCAGCTAAGCATATTAACAGTTTTCAGAGTCCAGCTCTCAAGAACCCTTTCTGTCCTAGCTGAAAGCCACAAACGACTCTTCCATCCATGGTCTGTCAGGGTGATGATGGAAGTGCTGACACTGCACATCGATGGCTTGATGAAGAACAGGATTCCAAGGCTGTGGTCTGAATTCTCAAATTTTATTAAAATTCTCCTCTAGCCTGATTTCCTGTGGTCCTTGTTCTTCTAGGCACGTGCACATTTGCAGGGCAGCATCTGCTTCTTTGGAATGTGGCTGCAATGTGTGGACTCCTGCAGTGCACAGATGACGCATATGGATCATGGCTTGTTAAAGCTGCAGGCAGCCTGGTGCAGAGGACAAATGCATGGACTGGGAGTCAGGAGGCCTGAGTTCTGGTTTTCATTCTTTACTAACAGTAATCTTTAACAAGTAACCACCTCTAGAGAGATCTTTGGATCTCTAACACCCACCTAGCCTTGATATTCTAGGAATCTAAGACCTTCGAAATTATGACCCTGTTCCATGATCATCATGTCAAAAGCTCAGGAAAAATCAATTTATTAGCCAAGGTCACATTGGGACCAGAATTTACATCTCAAGACTCTCAGTCCAGTGTCCTTTTAAATAAATTAAACTCCAGTGGGGTGCCATCTTGTAGATGCTCAGATATATCAGTTGCAATGTGAGGCAAATGTTAGCCATAGTCAAAATTGCTCTTAAAAATCCTTTAAATATTTTAGAGTAGCATAGTGCCTAAGGCACTTGACTGCTAACTAGAAGGCTGGCAGTTCAAACCCACCAGCCACTCCTCAGAAGGAAGATGGGGCAATCT
>NW_006921619.1:11222822-11243743 GCF_000298275.1 Orycteropus afer afer | reverse complement strand
TTTTTTTTTTTTTTTTTCTTTCTAGAATTACAATACCCTTGGTTGAGCAGCAGATGAGGTGATTGGCTTGTACTTATAAAGGAATTATGGTTAACTGAAGCTACATTTTTTTTTTTTTTCTCTGAAGCTATATATGGAGCTATAGTTACTGAAGGAGGTGCTTAGGAAACAAGTACCAAAAGAACGGTAGATTCACACATTCCATATTCACGCTCACATCACTGCATCTATTCATTGGAAAAAATCACCTGAATCCCTTTCTTATTCTCCCTCTCTTCTTCTTGCTTTCTTTTTTTAAGTGTATATAGTTGACATCTGTTAAATGGTCATACGATGCAACTCCATTCTACTCCTGTTAAGCTTATATTTTTGATGCATTCAACATTTCTTCTATTCTTTCTACTCTTAGCCCCCTAATTCCAATTGTTATTCCTCTCACCTAGCCTACCAGCCACCAGTTTTTCCCCAACCACTGTATCCTCAACATGCATCTAGTGGGATCTTGCTACCTCATTGCTTTGAATGTGTCACCCTCAAATTATTTCAATGGCTCTTCATTGTCTATAGAATGAAGCTTAAGAATCCTACTGAAGATCTATCATAAGCTAGACACTGTACCAAAGACTGGACCTAAAAGGAGAGCACACCATTACTGCCCTCAAAAAATTCACAGTTTGACAGTGCTTGATGCGACAAGTGCATCGTTAGTAAAGTAGGACCAGACTTTAAGTACCATAGAGATATGAGACAGTACATAAGTTTGGGAATGGTTATTTCTGGTAATCAGGAAAGGCTTCTGAAAGAATTGATGTCTAAGATAAGTCTTATGGGGTAAATAGGAACTCAGTGATGCAGTTTTCTAAGTAGGATGTTTTAGCAGAACTACCATAAAGGAGTGGAGGCTGAAAAGGATAGGAATGATGCAGAAGGGAGAATAAACAGATTGGCATGTTTTAAGGACATATAAGAAAAAACCCTAGAATGATCACCTGGGGGGTAAAGTAAGAAGACACTTGATGAATTTGGATTTAAGCATAGAAGCAATGCTTATAAATAAGTGGCCAACAGGTTGAATTAATTCTGCAAATGTGTTTTGTTGGGCTCCGTAATGTTGGCTCTCTCTGTGTTTGGGGGGTGTGGCTAGAGAGGAGTTAATGTCAACATTATAAAATTTCTGAACTCACTCAAAAATCCACATTTCCAACTTTCCTTAGAAAATCAGAAAATCTGGCAACTCTGGCATCTTCTTGCACAGCAATAATCAGCTGGCACCAGGTAGAAGTGGGCCCTGGAATAGAGTCACCACTATCCTCACTCCCAAGGGAATTCCTTTATGGTGTTTTCTTGCATCTTGCTCGCACTGTTATTTCTCTTTCAATAGAGAAAGCGAGTCCTCCTCTCTTCTGTGTCTCTATCAAAAGTGAGAAAGATGAAAGTTCCTGGGAAGAACATATATTTCAGGAAAATAGGTGAAACATCTTTTTTAGAAGTGAAGATTATTCCTCTGTATTTAAGGTGAAAAAATGTGTTTCTGTCTACAGAATACCAAACAGCCTGTTTCCCTTATATATGTTTTCTGCCTAGCATCTTTTGGGATTTCAGTTGAAGACCTCCAAGTAGAAACAATATAGTGGAAATAGAGATAACAGGTGACACAGTCAGGGAAATGCTTGAAGAAAGTTAATATGGAACTATATGCAAGAGAAGTTAATCACAGGTTAAATCAAAAGAAATAGAAACTTCAAATGAGGCCATTTGGGTGACTTGCTATACTGAATATGGCTATATTGAACATAGTATGTTCCAAGGAAGACCATTGGCATCTAGGAGAGCTACAGAGGCCCAGATGGAGATATGTGGAGGTGGACTCACAGGAACTGGCTGAGTATGGCTGAGTATGGGAAAAGGAGAAGGAGAAATCACAAGTTTCAATCCCAGGTTATGACACAATGGTTTCTACTTTCCCAGAAATGGAGATTAGGAAGGAGTAGAAGGAGTAGATTTAGGAATACATAGAATTTGTTGATGGGCACCATCATTTTGGAGTACAGCTAGAAATACTGGTCTAGATTTTGTGAAAGGGCTTATGAGCCATAGATTAAGTGTGGAAAGAGCATTGAGAAGAGTCCAGAATATGAGGGCTAAATCCTGTCTCTGCCACCATCTTAATGAGAGACCATGGCCAAGCTTCTCAGCTTCACTAAGTATTGGTTTTGTTAGTAGTGAAATGAAGTTCATAATGATATAATACCTTCCTCCTAAATTTTGGAAGGTTTATTAAATGATGAGTGTAAGTGGAATGAATAATGCAAAAAGCAGTAGTGCTAAGTGGTTAGAGGCCAGGATTTAGAGTCAGGTCCTGCGCTCACCTCTTACTGGATCAGTTACTCTACCTTGTTAAGGTTACCTTTCTCCATTTATAAAATGAGGACAGTAATAAAGCCTATCTCAAACATTTTAAGGATTAAGCATAAACCCCAATACATATGTAATTAGCTGGATAAATTTGACAATTATAATGGTAATGGTAGTGATGTTAGGAGTAATAAAGTGCCTGCCTGGTATTGCTAGACCCTCAAAGGAAGTCATTTTTCTTTATCTACTCTGAGTCCCTGGGTGGTTAAAATGGTTAATGTACTCAGCTGCTAAGCAAAAGATTGGAGGTTCAAATTCACCAAGTTCAGCAAAGTGCGTGATCTACTTCAGAAAAATCAGCCAATGGCAACCCTACTGAGCACAGTTCTACTCTGACACACATGAGGTCTCCATGGGTCAGAATCAACTAGACAGTAACAGGTACCTGGTGCCCTGACTATTATTAACTAGCTATATAAACGTGTCCACGTCATTCGGTTTTATCAGGCAGTTGACAGAAAAATACTTTGGAAGGATTGTTCAAATACAGATGGTTGTTTCTTTCTCCACTGTATTTACCTTGTAGTAACATATATTCTATACCAGTTACTAAGCTATGACCTCATTTAGTTCTCATGGAATATGAAGGACAGGAGTCATTATGCCTAATTTACAGAAAAGGAAACTGAGACACAAAAAGCTTAAATGGATTTATACAATTCTCTCCAGAAAAGCAATGTCTTAAATCCAGATCTTCTTGCTCCCAAGGCATGGTTCTATCTCTCCTTGGGGCTCTTCTCAAAGTAGGCTCTACGCTGGAAGGGACTTTGCTGTGCTTCCTGATCATGGATCTTTCCTAAGTTAATGCTTTGCCTGTCAGAGTACTTTAGTTAAAAAAAAAAAAAAAAAAGGAAGGAAGGTCCTTGAAGTTCTCTGAGGGTCCTTGTGCTATCTTTTATTTAAAAAAAAAAAAAAAAAATTCTCTTTAATCTCCACTTTGTGAGGAAAAATTTTTGCAAAAATAATAGGAAATGGAGTCTTAGCTACTAAGGATGGGAAAGTGCTCGGTTTCTCTGTTACTGGTGCACAAGTTCAAATGGTGAACTCAGGGTCATCCCCACTAGACTGTCAGCCTCATGAGTTTAGGGCCCATGTCTGTGTTCTCACCAGCAGCAAGTAGCACTGGGCAGAACAGGAAAAGCCCTATGTCTCCTGACAATAGAAATAAAGGAAAAGGCTCTGGAGTAGAAATCAGCCACCAACTCCTTCTGAGACCTTGGACAAGTTACCACTCTACCATGGACCTCAGTTCCCCACCTGCCCAATGAGAGAACTGAACTAGCTAGCATCTCCAAGCCCTTTCAGATCTGATACTACCACACCCAGTCCAGTGCTCCTACCCACAGGCTACATTGGGTCAGTCTGCATCCTGTTGGATAATTAAGAGATAAATCCCTCCCAAGCCTTCCTTCTCCTCCAGGACTGACTAATTTCTGTGCAGTCTTTGTGTTTACTTAGAACATGCCCTCAACCTTCAGGCTCCCGCTGATCTCAGCTCCCAAATCAGCTCTGCTCATTCTCTGGGAGCCGATAGGGCTTGCTCTGGGGACTGGGAGGAGGAAGAAGGGCCTGGGCCCAAAAGGAAATGAGAAATGGTTAAAAGTTTTCATGAATTTCACTTGTATTCCCCAGCAGGATTCTTCCACTCCAGAGACGTGAGGTCTCAAACACTTCTAGCTGACTCAGAAAAATCTGGAGGTGAAAATGAGCTTCAGAAAAGTGTGACAAAAGTTCATTTTATGCAGGAAATGCAAACAGCACTGGCTCTGGGTGATAGGAAACAGTAGGCAGCTCTCCATGCTGGGGCAGAGAATACCAGAGTGTGAGGTGGGAGTGCAATGGGGAGGGAGTACACGTGGTGTGCTGATTTATGTGCATGTGTGTTCACAGGCTGTTCTTCAATGTACCTTTAGTTTGAATGGTAAAAGCGGAGCTTAAATTCAAGGAAGGCACCGTGCTGTTTCTTTGGTATGCTCATAGACAGAAAAGGCAGTGTGGGAAAGATATTCACTTGTTCATTGAGTGAACAAATATGCATTTGATTGAGTGCCTTCTATTTACATGAACTTGGAACACAGCCGTAATTAAAAGATAAAAATCCCTACGGATCGTGTGCTTACATTGCACTGGAGGAAACTGATAACAAACATTGAGCATAATCCATAGGTAAATTACATCATGAGTAATTTGAAAGTAGGCAAATAAATTAAATACAACAAGGTAAAGGGGATCAATCCAAAAAGTCAGTTGCCCATGGAATCGACTCAGATTCTTGGTGACTCCTGTGTCAGAGTAGAACTGCTCCATAGGGCTTTTATTGGCTGATTTTTTTTTTTTCAAGTAGCTCACCAGTCCTTTCTTCTGAGGCACCCCTGGGTCAGCTCCAACAGCCAACCTTTCAGTCAGCAGCTGAGCATGTTAACCATTTGCTCTACCCAGGGACTTTTGGTGAGGGTATGGGTTACGATTTTCAATATGGCCATCAGTTTAGGCCTTATTGAGATGGTTACATTTGGGCACAGTGTTGAAGAAGAAGACTAAGTCAGCCATGTAGCTTTCTGTGGGAAAAGTTCCAACCAGAGAGACCAGTAAATGCAAAGACCATAAAGTGGAAAAATGCTTGGTGTGTTTGAAGAACAGCTAGGATAGCAGTATTACTGAGCAGAGCAAGAAGGATAAGAATGGGAGAAGACAGACACGTACAGGTGGGAAACAAGGAAAGAGGACCCAGAGCAACAGGGGTCTGGGAAATAGGGTATTGGCATTTGACTGCTAGCCAGAAGGCTGTTGGTTCAAACCCACCAGCCACTCCTCGGAAGGAAGGTTGGGCAATCTACTTCCTTAGTGATACCGCCTCGGAAACTCAAGGAGGGGTCTCTCCAAGTTGGCTCCGGCTCATTGGCAATGAGTTTGGTTTTTTGATTTTCTAACTGCTGGTAAACCATCACAGAATTTGCAAGCAGCCATCATACTCACTATCTCTTTTCACCTCCTGACTCTAGCCTGTTGCCCTCAAGTCAACTCTGACTCATAGAGACCCTTGTGTGTCTGAATAGAACTGTGCTCCATAGGGTTTTCAATAACTGATTTCTCACAAGTAGATTGCCAGGTCTTTCTTCCAAGACACTTCTTGGTGGACTCAAACCTCCAACTTTTTGGTTAGCAGTTGAACGTACATTAACCATCTGCACCACCTAGAAACTGAGAAATGAGGCCTGGGAAAAGTAATGTGCTTATAAGTGTTTAACAACTAGGCGGGGGCGAGGGCATCCTGACTTGGAGCTGTAAATACTCCCATTATGGACGATTACAAGCTATCAAGCTAATGTCACTGAACATAGTGAGAAAATATGTGCAGTAGCCCATCATTCACAACTCAAATGGAATAGACACTTAAAACCTCAAGAGCACAGATAAGAGTAAAACATTAAAATATTAGAAAGAGATGACTTTTATATGATTTATTTGTTTTTAATATAATTGATTTAAGCTTATGAAACTTAATTTTTAATAATGAATGTGTTTAACAACCAAATTGAAAAAACCAAACTCACTGCTGTCGAGTCAGATCTGATTCATAGCGACCCCTCCTTGGGTTCCCAAGGCAGTATCACTACGGAAGTAGATTTCCCAACCTTCCTTCTGGGGAGTGGCTGGTGGGTTTGAACTGTCAGCCTTCTGGTTAGCAGTCAAATGCCTTAGGCACTACGCCACAACAGGGTTGCAAAATTCCCAAAAACTTGACAACTTGCTCTTGTCAGCTGGTATTAGCTGGTGCCACTACACCACTGCCTGAAGAACTTAAAGTGACACACAACAAACAGTGAGTAGCAGAGCAGTAACTGGAACCCAGGTCTTGTGTTTCAAAGTCCAGTATTCTTGAAGGATTCCTATGTAAATATTTGAGGATGTAAATTTCGGCCAGGGAAAGGCAAGATCCTGGACGGTAACAGACCACACCAACTCACACATTCCTGGAAACTTCCAGTGACTGAGCCTGCTGAGACAAGTCCTGTCTTGCAGCTCCAAAACTAACCAGTTGTCATGGAGTTCTATTCCAGTACCATACATGTCAGAGTAGAAATTACCATGCCTTTTTCCAAATTAGGAATCCTGGTAGTGTAGTGCCTAAGGCGTTTGACTGCTAACCAGAAGGCTGTTGGTTCAAACCCACCAGTCACTGCTCAGAAGGAAGGTTGGACGATCTACTTCCATACTGACACCACCTTGGAAACCCAAGGAGAGGTTGCTATGAGTCAGATACGACTCTACTGCAGTGGGTTTGGTTTGGTTTTTTTGGTTTTCCAAATTATCTTTGAGTGGACTCGAACCTCCAACTTCTTGGTTAGCAGCCAAATGTTTTAACTGTTTGCACCACACAGGGTGTCCCAGCTCAGCACTTGAGTAATCACAGCCTTCACCCCAGGCCAGATTGAAACACACCTTAAACCAGGCTGCTGTGGCTGCAGAAAAGCACAACGACCCTTTGTTTTTTCCCGTCCTTAGGCTATTTTCCTGCCCCAAACAGTTTGAGGCCCAGCCTCAGAGCTGTGGAGATTTGCATGTGAATGAGTCGGGCTCAGAAGTCCCAGAAGGGGTGGGGTAGGGAAGTCTGAGACATTTACTGGCCAAAGAGAGTATAAATCCTGTCTTGACCCTGCTACCCAGCCAGGATTCCCAGACTCTCCCCACCCACCAGCCCTTACCCCTCTCCCATTGAGACGGTGAGCTCTGCCAGTTTCCCACCTGCAGGATGTCTGCTTCTCTGGCTTGAGGCAGGACCCCCTCCCAGCCAACTCTTTCTTCTCCCCAGGCTCATGCTGCCAGGAGACCATCCAGCAAATGTTCAGTCCTTCCTGGCAACAGTGGAATGCGGCCCCCTAGGACCAGCTAGCTGTTTCCTCTGGTCCCCATATCTTTTTTATGGTGTTTAACATTTGCATGTACACAATACCTTGTTAGGGGCTTTCCCAGTTTTGTTAGGAGGTCTTTACTCTGATTAACAAATAACAAATAAGAATGTTGTACTGAAAATATTAGGATATCTTCCTGGTCCTGGTTCTGTGGTTAACTGGCCATGTGCATTTGAACAAGTTATTTGACTTCTTTGAGCCTCAGTTTCTCTATATAAGGGGGGAAAAAAAAACCTCACTGCCATGGAGTCAGATCCAACTCGTAGTGACCTCTCCTTGGGTTTCTCAGGCATTATCACTAGGGAAGTAGATTGCCCAACCTTCCTTCCAAGGAATGGCTGGTGGGTTTGAACCACCAGCCTTCTGGTTAGCAGTCAAATGCCTTAGGCACTATGCTACCATGTTGTTGTTGTTGTTGTTATGTGCCGTCGAGTCGTCCTCTAAAATAATCCTTTGAGCACAGAAAAGTGAAGAGACTCCTGGACTCGATACTGTCCTCTTGTGGATGATGATTCCCATATTACTCCAGTCTTCACTGATAAAATAAGGGCAATATCTTCCCCATGCCTCCTACCCACCCTCTCCCAGAATTGTTAGGAGACTTTGTAGAGTGCAAAAAACTGAATACATATAAAAAAGACCCCTGCCAAAGTGGGAGACCGAGATGAGAGGGCTTTCTAAGTTCCTTTCCAGCTCTTTCCGCCTGTGATCTGGGTCCCTTACAAAAGGAGAAATCTATGTTAATAACTTCAGAGAGGTTAGGAACGAAGGAGTGAAACCTGGAAATAAGAGGATATCTAGTTCAATCCCTTAATTCTTCATACACATGTAGTCACCTACGCACCATCACTGCTGGAAAGATATGATCTCTGTTGACTGGATCTCAGCAGTCCTGTTTTTCTCACTAATTTTCTGAGTACTGACTATATACCAGGCACCTTTCTGAGTGTTTTACATATATTAACTTGTCATACTCACAATGATCCCATTATATAAACATTAATACTATTATTTTCAATACCTTACAGATGAAAAACTGACATAGAAAGTGTTTCAGTGATTCTAAACATCAAAGATTTGGTAAAGACTCAAGTACAACACATATAAAGATAAGGTCCCACCTGATCCAGCCTCAGTAGGGGGTTTCATCCAAAGAAACAGAAAACTGAGAGAAATGAAAAAAAAAAAAAAAAATGAAAGCAGTTCTCACAATTTGATTCACTTTCTTAAGAAAACACCAAAGGAAGAGATGCTCTTAAAGACAGTCTTCTTGGATAGCTTCTCTATGTATATCTCTCTTGCTTTCAGTCTCCTATAATTCACATCACAGCTCCTGACCAATCTCTCTCTCTCTTTCTCTCTCTCTCTCCTTCTCTCTCTCTCTCTCTCCTCCCCCTGTCCCCCAAAGTCTTCATGAGCTCTAAATGAAGAGTGTTTTCTCTATCTTCCTGCATATATCCACTTACACCCCATCCACTGACTCCCTCTTGGATCTCAGGCATTAAAAACTGTCCCTTGACATGCACTGTTAGTTGTTACTAGGCACCATAGAGTTGGCTCCAACTCACAGCAACCTTACGAACAACAGAAGGAAACACAGCCTGGTCCTGTACCATCCTCACAATCATTGTCATGCTTGAGCCCACTGTTGCAACCACTAAGGTAATCCATCTCATTGAGGAACTTCTGCATCATCACTGACCCTCTACTTTACCCAGCATGATATCCTTCTTCAGGAATTGGTCCCTTCTGATAACATAACCAATATAGTAGAGACGGAGTCTGGTCATTCTCACTTCTAAGGAGCATTCTGGCTGTACTTCCTCCAAAACAGATTGTTCATTCTTCTATCACTCCATGATATATTCTATATTCTTCACTAACACTACACATGCAATGCCATATGTGAATTATAGTTATTCTGAGTTTCTTACTTGTTTTACCAGAATTTTATTTTCATCATATTGTTTGTGTAGAATGAAAGCGAAGTGTTAATCTATTTTTCAGATCTGTTAGGACCTTATGGCTAGGAAAAATGAAAGGTGATGACAGAGCTAGAGGGATTGAAGGCCAACCTTGAACCTCCAGGCTGGGTTAGTTGCCCTCCTATGTGTGCTATTTGTTGGCCTAAACTGACTGGCTTTATACCATTGGGTAAAAGCTAGAGGGAAGCAGCCTTGGGCCCAACATTTTGTAAGAAAATACTTTTAAAATACAAAAGCAGAGGGGGGAAATATTACCTGTATTTCCACCAGGCATTGTTAAACACCAGTTGCCAATTGTTGTCAAGTAAATTCTGATTCCTAGAGACCCCATGTGTGTCAGAGTAGAACTATGCTCCACAGGGTATTCAATGCTGATTTTTTAGAAGTAGATTGCTAGTCCTTCCTTCTGAGCTGCCTTTTGGTGGACTCAACCTACCGGTCTTTCAATTAACAGCTGAGCATATTAACCATTTTCACCACCCAGGGACTCCACCTCTAATTGCTAACAATTTGCTCTAATTCCTACCACTTTTCACTTTCTTATTATTTTTAAGGTGCTCTGGTGGTGTACTGCCTAAGGCATTTGACTGCTAACCAGAAGGCTGGTGGTTTAAGCCCACCAGCCACTCTTTGGAAGGAAGCTGGGGCAATCTTCTTCCGTAGTGATACCACCTCGGAAACCTAAGGAGGGGTCGCTATAAGTCAAATCCGACTTGATAGCATACAACAACAACATAATATCTTTTTCGTAAAAGTTTTTCCACACTTGGAATTTTTTTCCTTTAGGTGATATTCCCAAATATCGGGTCAAGATAGAACTTTCTAAGTGAAGGATGATCCAAAATGACCTGATCTGTTTTGTGATGTAGTAAATTTCTCATCTTTAAAACTGTTTATGAAAAAGTGGTATGATTTCTTGATGATGGTGTGTTAGAAAGGTAAGGGATTAGACTAGGTGATTTGCATGGCTCCAAGAACCTATGGGAATGTGATTCTCCAATTTCAGTCACAAATATCAGTCTTACTCCTTGTCTCAAATTGGTTCCTTTCAACCTGTATCAAATATTTATTTGTGTATAATAAACCATTCTACAACCTAGCAGTTAAAATATGTTTTATTATTATTTGCTCATGATTCGGTGGGTCAGGAGTTTGGGCTGGGCTCAGTGAGATAGTCTCTTTGCTGGATTCACCCAGGATCATTTATGTGGCTAATAGTGGCTTACCTGAAGCTTAAAAGTCTAAGAAGTCCTCACTCACTCATCTGATGGTTGGTGGTGGTTATCAGCAGTTTGGTCTAGGAGACCTCAATTGGAACAGCTCATCCCCACCTCATGGCCTTTGATTCTCCAGTGGGCCTGACAGGTCTTCTTTATATGGTAGCCTCAGGGCAGTAGTCCATATTAGAAAGAGGTACAAAGTGCCTCAATACCTAAACTGGTGAGTGATACAGCCCTTCTGGAACATTACTTGCTTTTTGTCAAAGCAAGTCACAAGGGCAGTCCATGAACAGCAAAAATTTATTGCAAAAAGTCTGTGTACAGGAATAGAAAGGATTATTGTGGGCATTTTTGCAAACAATCTACCACAGTCCACTCTCTGGCCAAAATAATTCATGTCTCTCCCATGTGTGACATCCATTTACCCCTTCCCCAAAAGTCTTACTCCACTAGCATATTAGGCTTGAGGTCCTGCACCCACCATCTAAGCAAGTTCAGAGGCAGATGAGACATCAAGGGGTTAGCTACTCAGGTGCTTAGTTGTGGTTTCTTTTGATCCAGAGACCTCTGAACAACAACAAGTTATCTACCTTCCACACACTCATTATTTTCTTCTCTTGGTGATACAAGAATAATATAACCACAGTAGAACACCCAATGAAAAACAGGAGCAGCAGAACATATAGCAGTTACTGCTCCATGGTAATTTTGAAATCCAATCAGCCACATGTTCCCTACCCTAGGGACTGGCTCTTGATTAGAGCCCAGTTCTGCTCCCTGGGAGTAGTTCCTCACTCCATTGCTCGCTGTGGGTTTTGATTCTCTCCTCTAATCTCAGCTCTACTTCTGGCATCTTGGCTCCAATATCTGAGACAATCTTCCCTTTTCATAAGAAATGGCACATGCAAGCAGCTGAGTAGCCTTTTCAGCTTGCTTCCCATGCATAAAAACCAAACTCACTGCCATCGAGTTGGATCGACTCATAGCGACCCCTCCTTGGGTTTCTGAGGCGGTATCGCCACAGAAGTAGATTGCCCAATCTTCCTTCCGAGGAGTGGCTGGTGGGTTTGAACCACCAGCCTTCTGGTTAGGCATTTGGCCAGCGCTCCTCTGGTGATGTAGTGCCTAAGGCATTTGACTGCTAACCAGAAGGCTGGGGGTTCAAACCCACAGCCACTCTTGGAAGGAAGACTGAGCAATCTACTTCCATAGAGATACCACCTCAGAAACCCAGGGAGGGGTTACTGTGAGTCAGAACCAACTTGAGGGCAATGAGTTTGTTTCTTTGTTTTTCCCATGCATAGGAACCTGGGGCTTAGGAATCTCTTTCCATTTTGAATTGTTCTCAGTCATGTTTAGTCCAAGCTAGTACATCTCTCTTAAAAAAATTTTTTGGATCTCCTAGCCAGAAGAGGGGCGCTCTGGTAGCATAGTGGCTAAGGCACTTGACTGCTAACCAGAAGACTGGTGGTTCAAATCCACCAGCCACTCCTCGGAAGGAAGATGGGGCAATCTACTTCCGTAGTGATACTGCCTTGGAAACCCAAGGAGGGGTCGCTATGAGTCAGGTCCGACTCCATGGCACATAACAACAACAACAGCCAGAATAGAGTCCATTTCTGATACAGTTCTTTTCAAAATGGGCCTCTCTCTACCTTGGAGGACATGTCAGTGTGGTATGGAATAGTGTTAAGATTCTTAGAAGTCTTTTTGTCTAGCTGATAAGGAATACTAGGCACTGCCTTAAATATTTCTAAGACCAAAGAGTCTTACAGCCACACCTTTTATTTGATGGTTACCTGGAAGCCATTTTTAATTTTTTTTAATGCATTTTATTGAAATATAATTTATGTACAATTTATTTATTTTAATTTTTGCAGTGTTCCTTCCCCTCTCCTCTGATGCCTGGTAACTAACAAAGTTTCCTTCCATATATAGAGTTTTCCTTGACTTTTTACAGTAATGAACTAATACTATATTTGGCCTTCTGTGATTGACTTCTTTCACTCAGCATAAAGTCCTCCAAGTTCATCCATGTTCTGCAGTGTTTTGCAGATTCTTTAGTGTTGCATAGTATTCCATCATCTATATGTACCATAGTTTGGTTATCCTTTCTTCTGTTGATGGGCACCTAGATAACTTCCATCTTTTTGCTATTGTGAATAGTGCTGCAATGAACAGGGGTGTGCATATATCTGTTCTTGTCCTGAATCTCACTTTTTTAGGATATATACCTAGTAATAGGATTGCTGGGGCAAATTGTATTCCTAATTCCAACTTTTTAAGGAATCACCATGCTGTTTTCCACAGTGGTTGTATCATTTTACAGTCCCACCAGCAGTGTGAGAGAGTCCCAATCTCTCCACATCTTTGCCAGCATTTGTTATTTTCTGTCTTGTTGAATTTTGCCGTTAGTGCTGGGGCCATTTTTAATTTTGAAATAATCTTGCTAGTGGAGAGGCTGGGGATGAGAAATAATCTTGTTATCCAGCCCAGCTAGTCTGGGTCTTCTATATTTCCTCTAAATTTTGCTTGCACATTGAAGACATTTGTTTTTGAAGTACCTTGTTGTATATAGCCAGAAACATATAATCAACACTTTAAACATTCTGCTTAGAGATCTGGTTAGCCAGATCCGTAAGTTTATTATGTACATTTCTACCTTCTGAGTTATCCACAGGCAACAATTGTGCCAATTGTTTTACCACATTACTCAAGTTTCTTTTTTCCAAGCCTCTCTTAGTTTCCCCACCATTTTTCTGACTTTCACTTGCCACCCAGCCCCAAAACCAAGGCCACATGTTCTAGTGTTTTGTTACTGCAACATCCTACTTCTGGTAACATTAACTATATCAGTCAGGGTACAGTCAGAAAAGCAGAGCCACACTATGAGTATTATGAGATAAAGGACACTTATGGGTATTTTTTCAAGTTGCCATTGAGTTGATTTCAACTTATAGTGACCCCATGTGTTTCATTAGAATTCATGTAATTATAGGAAAAGCTGAGGAAGTAGAAGTCAGGAAAAGGAGTAGGAGGATCAGAGAAAAAGTCACTACACTAGTCAGTTGTCCTGAAGTCCTGGCATGGATAGAAATATCGAAGCCTGTAGGGAAATCTGAGAAGTCAAGTCTGTCTAACAGCAGAAGTGGGAATGTGAAGGGGAGCTAATGGAGATGTCTCTGAAGACTCGTTGGCCATCTATGTAGCTACTCTCTCTGGGGGACTGCTTCCAAGCATCTGGTGGCAGGCCTGGGTCACTGTTGTTCATCAGGTCCAGTGGTCAGGGAGAAGAGCTTGATACAGAGTGAAGAATGCACACAAGTTAGAATCTGTTGGCTCCATCTGCGTCTGTCCATCTAGGTACCTCACCACAAAACAGCCTTCAGAGAGTAATCACTACTGCCTTCCAAGCCATACACATCCCTCTTTTGCCCAACTACAACAGTGAAGGAGATTTGGGGAAATTTAGTCCCTGGATTAACTAAACCAACAATAGAACAATCCACACCCTCTGACTGTCTGCCTAAATTAAGCCTTTAAAGCTCTACAAGGTCCCAAAGAAAATTTCAGAGGAACTCCAGATTGTAGCTTGGGGACATTGACAATAAAAACCATTTGGATGGCATTTTGGTGAGACATTTGGTCTTCATTGGTTTGTCTCATGTCTTAAAAGAGCACTGGCTTGGGAATCAAGATGCTGCAGTTGCGTTTGGATCCACCATTCGCTAGCATACGATCTTGCCCAGTTCATTTAAACTGCTGGGGCTTCGCTTTCCCATCCATAAAATGAGAGAAAAAAAAAAAATCTTTCTCCATGCATTGCTCCAGAGAGCTGATTAGCACCTATCAACTATTAGCATACCTTGGAAGTTCTGATGTCATGATTCTATGAACCAGTGGAAAGCAGTAGTAGCTGTTCTCCCATGGAAATCTGGCCAACTTCCTGCTGCCCTACCTCAGATTTTGCCAGCAGGTTTGTGCTGTTTCTACTGTGTTAGAAAATGCATAGAAAACAAACTCTGACCTCTCCTCTATAGATCTCTCCTCTCAGCTCTGTGTCCTCACCAGAGCTTCTCCCTTAAACTGGGGAAGATGGCAAGAACCTGAATACTTCTAACTAGTAAACCAGTTGCTGTCAAGTCCACTCTGACTCATGATGACCCCATGTATGTCAGTGTAGAACTGTGCTCCATAGACTTTTCAATGGCTAGATTTTCAGAAGTAGAGCACTTTCTTCTTAGAAGAGGCCTTTCTTCTGAGGAGTCTCTTGGTGGACTTGAACCTCCAATGTTTCCTTTAGCAGCTGAGCTCATTAACTATTTGCACCACTCAGGGATCCTGAAAGGGTGTAACAGGCCTTGGCTATTCCCTCTGCTTAGATGGTCTCCTTAAAACCCCCTAATCCTCTACCCATTATCTCCACCTACCTAAATCCAACTCACTTTTAAGTCTTCACCTCAAAGGGCTTTCTCTTCAGCTACACATTTTCTGATTCCCTTCAGCTGGACATAATTTTTCCCTTCTTTAAATCCTGGGGCTACCTGTCTTTCCTTACAGTTATACACCCTGACAATGCTGTGACACATAGACTTATCTAATTCTCCCCTAATTTTCATTTCCCTCAGGCAGAAGACTTATTTATTAAGCTCATGCAATAAATAAGTAATTCTGGCATCCCCCTCACACACACACACACACACACACACACATTATAGTCCAGATAGAACTTTGTGTATAAATGCTTGTTGAATTGAGTTGAAAGGAAAAAAATAAAAATAAAAAAATGAGGGCATGCATGCACATGTTAGTGCTCTAAGTAGCAATGACCTAAAGGTGGCATAGTGCCTGAGGCACTTGACTGCTAACCAAAAGGCTGGCGGTTCAACCCACCAGCCACTCTTCGGAAGGAAGGTTGGGCAATCTACTTCCACAGAGATACTTCCTCAGAAACCCAACTCCAACTCAATGGCAGCGAGTTTGTTTTTGGTTTGCTTAAAGGAAAGTGGTTGCCCACAGTAAGAAATATAAAAAGGAAGAACCTGTGATCTTTAGCCACATGGCAATCTATCATTATGAACTTTGTGTCTGCATTTGATAAGACCTTTCCCACCATTATGTTGGCATGATGACCTCAGAGATGGGACAGTCCAACAGAAGATACAGCTTAATCACTCACTGTATTCAGAGGTAAATGATCTTTGTAGAACTTGACAATCCACAGCTGGGACTGCAAATATTAACCAGGGCCAGTGACCCCTTTGTTTAGGTTATGGCTGGAGCTCTCATTGAGCTACATCCTCTCTGGAAGACAGTCCATTCACACAAGATAGGGTTTTAAAAGGTCCTTGAGCTAAAACATTGTTAGGCCAAGTGTCTGTGTCTTTTGTCATGTACTCTCTGGGTTGGCGCATTCCTTTCCCCCAGTGTCAGTATAGTTCCAAAACAAATTGATATCAGAGGATGCTCATGGTTATCTTTCTGCCGTTGGGAAAATCAATTCCCCTCTCTGGATCTCAGTTTTCTCTAGAAGGAAAGAGATTAAAGTAGCTCTAAAAGGTCTCTCTAATATTCCAAGATTCTATTCTGGGTTACAGGTTGAATTTCCAGGGCTCCAGGCTACTAGCTTTCTCTTCCCTGCTTTTAAAAGTGTATATGCTTCGTATTTTCCCATGGGTGCCACCTGAGCACGTTCACCTGGTCTCTGGGTTAGTGTGGCTCTGCAGGTGATGACACTTTAACTGCCATCATGAAATAGTTCTTAAGCCCAGACGTTACAAGGAAGGAGGTTATTTATCACACACACTCTCATGAGGCATGTCCCTCAATCCAAATGATCTCTGGTTGGTTTCACTTGAAAATATCTATGTTACAGGCACTACAGAACCAAAGAGGCCATGGAGAAGTTACATGAAAGAAATTGCTGTGAATGGGAACTGTTAATGATAAAAGCATGTCTTTTCATTCATAATTGATTCTGTTTTAAATCGTCATAGACCACAAACACGTTCAAGTTCTTCAGCAGGCAGTAATCTGTGTCTGTTGAGACTCCTGTTCCCCATCTTATAGTTGGTTTATTTAATGTATAAGTATACATATAATGACCTGTTGTTAGCATACTAATATGTTAGGATCAGAAGGGAACCTAGAGCCCAGCTTGTTCAAACCCCTGTTTTGTAGGTGAGTAACTGAGAGCAGATAGATACAGCAATTTGTGTAGAAACAGGAATAGGACCCAGGTCCTCCAACTGCCAAGTCCATACTCTTTACTTACTCCAAAGCAGAGGTCATAGGATGGTACATTGCAGTTCATGCTACTAATCATAGAAGAATGCCTCCCCAGTTTAACTGATTTTTATTCCACAACATACTAGAAATAAGCAAACAAAAGTGCAACTAATGGGCTAATAAGTAGACAGGAAATAAACACTCCTTAAGGAGGACAAGGGAGCTCTGGTAGCATACTGCCTAAGGCACTTGACTGCTAACCAGAAGGCTGGTGGTTCAAACCCACCAGCCACTCCTCAGAAGGAAGGTTGGGCAATCTACTTCCCTAGTGATACCACCTCGGAAACCCAAGGAGGGGTCACTACGAGTTGGATCTGACTCCACCGCAGTGTGTTGCACTTTTTGGTGTTAAGGAGGCAAAAGAATTTCAAAGACATTATAGTCTGGGAACATTCAATGCAGGGCAAGCAACACAACCCAACTCAATACCTTGAGTTGATCATTTTAATGTAGTATCATGATAGTTGACTTTCATAATGATGTCTCTGGATGAGAAAGAAAGGGCAGTATGTTTCACTTAAGAAAGCAAGGATTTCTGTAAAGTACTTTTGAAAAGCATACATCTAAAATGTTCTGTTTTGTTATCATTATTAATTGTTAGTAGGTAAACCTTCAGCTATCTGGAAAATTCAGTTAATGAAAATAACACACCATCTGAGACATTCAAAGAAGTGACATTTCAGTTGTGTGCAGAAAGGCACATTGTACAGTAATAAGGCTAGTGTGAGTTCAGCTGGTGTCTGCACCAAAGAGGAATAAATAGCAAAACATGATGTCATCTTCTGTTTACACTTTAATTCCCAAAGTTAGTGATTAATTGTCCTTGAGTTTTGTTGCCAGGGCAAACTGTTTTTCTTTAAAGCTTCCACTTATTTTAGATAAATAAACCATTAATTTCAGAACAGAGTGTCAAATAGCATGATAGTTTTGACATACTTAATTAATGAGAAAAAAAAAAAAGAAAGATAGAAAGAATCCATTAGAAACTACTAGAAATAGGCAGCCTTTGAGAATTCTGCTTTAATACATTTGAAATGCAGGAGAAATCATTCTTGGTAAGGAATTTTCTCATGCATCTTGATGAATGTGGCAGTCCAGAGGTTGCAAACACAAACACAAGTCTTAAAGAATTGGATTAGTTGTAACATGATGGAGTAGTGGGTAGGCCAGGGGGTAGGCCAGGTATTCATAGTCAAATAAATAATCCAACCAGATACTGTATTGTGATTCACAAACCAAATCCACAGAAAATCAGCTTTAGGCAACCAATTTAGATCTTTGCTTGGGTCACTGAATTTATATAGAGCCTCTGGCTTTTTCAAAGCAGGGCATTATTTCAGCAAATAGGCATTTTTTTGTATCTTCACACGCACACACACACACGCACATACACACACACACTTTTCTGGATGATTTCAGTCATCTCTGTGTTACTTAGGCTACCTATTAAATACAGTACTGATTACATGACTTCCCTATTCAAAGGTTTTCAATGTCTTCCCTTACCCACAGAATTAAGCATCACTTCTTATCAGGGCATTCAAGATCAACCACCATCTAATTTCGACCTATCCTTCCAAATATGTGTTCTACACTCCCCACAGACTCCCAGGCTCAGAACATCTTGCACTTTTAATTCTTGAAACAAGTATTTATTGGGTATCTACTATGTGTCAGGCCTTGTTTATGCACCAAAGACACATCTGTAAGGAAAACAAAGCCCTGTCCTCCTGCGATTTACATTCTAATGGGGGATCTTCAGAGGGCATTCACAGTGAGTTAAAGCACTTGTCACACCATGGCACTCAGCCTGTGTCTATTTTCCTCAACTTGAATACAGCTTCCCTGTGAAAAGAAATATGTCTTACTCCTCTCTCATCACTGCTTTGCTCAGTGGCAGGGACACACTGGGTGCTCAATGAAAGACTGATACAGTGGATATAATTTCTTGCCTTTGGAAATGTGGTATATTGCTATTGCATATGGAACCCATCTGTGAAGCTATCAATACTTTTAATTTTAACACTGAATTAATTCCAATAAATAAACCTTTTGGTTGTCAACAGGAATGACAAACATCAAGCTACGTCTAATGAAACTAAACAAAATAAATGTAACAGTGACTGAGGGTTGCACTGACTTAACCTGCAGTGTGTCTTTCAAACCCCCAAATCCTCTTCCCTTGGGTTCCGCAGGCTGCTTGTTCTACTCAGGAGCAGCCAACGGCCTTTTTCCCCCTGGAGACCAGCAGAGAAGCACCCTGGGGAAGCTGCTTATCATGTTCCCTTTCCCTTTGACTCCAAAGGTAGACACTGAAGACCAAGTGTTGGCGATCTTCTGTGGCAGGGAGACCACGGACACAGAGCAGACCCCTGGCCAAGAAGCAGTCCTTTCCCCTGGCTCCTTCATGTCCATCACTTTTCGGTCAGATTTCTCCAATGAGGAACGATTCACAGGCTTTGATGCCCACTACATGGCTGTGGGTAAGTTAGGACTGGGTGCCTCATCCCTGGGACTCCCTCTCTCTCTAAAGATTGAAACTGCCTTGTACATTTGCCCTTTCTTCTCCACTTTTACTTCCCCCTCCTCACTCCCTTCTTCCTCTAGTGAAGAGCACTGTAAGGAGGCTGTTGTCTATGAGATTCTTTATCATTCCTCTTCCACTCACATTTCTCCCCACCACCACCACCACCAATTTACCTTTCCAGTTTCAAGCTCCATATTTCTTCATCTGGCACTCAAAGCCTTCCACAGTCTGGCCTCAGTCTCTTTGCCAATTTAGCTCTGCATACCCCTCTTCATAAACAGTATTTCCACTACTTTCTTTAAAAAAAAAAAAAAAAAATCCAACTCATTGTCTTGGAGACGATTCTGACTCATAGTGACCCCCATAGGGTTTTGAAGGTTATAAATCTTTATGGAAGCAGACTGCCTCATCTTTCTTCCATGGAGTGGCTGGTGGGTACAAAGCAATGCCTTTTGGTTAGCAGCCAAATGCCTTAACCAGTGCACCACCACAGTTCCTTTCCACTGCTTTCTAGTCAGACTAAAATACTCTTTATTCCCCACATTTGCTCTGGACTCTCCAAACTTCTCTCCTTGAAGGCTCTGTCCCCCATGTCTGAAATGCCCTTTTGCACTCCACTTTCATAATATCATGACTGAGTTCTCCATAGCCTTCAAGATTGAGATCAAAATCCACCACTGCTCTGAAGTTCTGTCCTTCACCTACAAGTAGTTTCTCATTCCCAATAGAGGGACAATCTTCTCCCAGCCTCCCCTCACCATACATTTCCAGCTTGTGATGGACTTACTCTTGAGCAGCAGTGTGGTAGTGTGGAGGAGATTCAGGGCTAGGAAAAGAATCCCAGGGGGGATTGTGCATTTGCTCTGTGACCTTGGGCCTGTCACTTGCCTGGTCTGACACTTGACACCTTTCTCTGTGAGGTAACAATAATCCCATAAATTTGACTTTCTTCAAGGTGTTGCTAGAGGGTCAAATGTAAAATAATGCCAATGAATGTGCATATAAAAATTGTGAAGTGAAATGCAAATGGTGGTGATGATTCCTCAGCGTCCTCTTTCCTCTACTGTAAACCCTTCAAGGGCAGGAAATGCATCCTTTTTTTCCCAACAGTATGAAAAGTGTCAAACATACTAAACCAAACTCTGCCAAAGAGTCAATTTCAACTCAACCCTCTTTGGGTTTCTAAGGCTGTAAATCTTTGCGGAATATTGCCCCATCTTTCTTCCGTGGAGTGGCTGGTGAGTTTGAACCGCCATTCTCCTGGTAAGGAGCAGTCAAATGCATTAGGCACCATGCTACCAGAACTCTTTATCAAACAAACAGTAAAATTGAAAGATTTTACAGTGAACATCTGCTGTTTACCACAAAGATTCTACTATTTATTTTTTATTTTTCTTTTTTTAATTTATTGTGATTTGGGTGAAAATTTACAGAGCAAATTCACTTTCCATAGAGCAGTTCACATATACTTTGTCTCATGTCATTGACCACAGGTTACCACAATGCAACAGCTCCCCTCCCACTTCCTCCCCATAGTTACCTCTTCCCAGTGACCATCCCTCCATATTCTCCT
>NW_006921619.1:11203979-11208917 GCF_000298275.1 Orycteropus afer afer | reverse complement strand
GCAAATTCTTCTGCTAGTTGGGGTTTAGTCCACTTTTGTATCCTTCCCTTCAAGGCTCAGGGGTCCAAGATTATCTTCTGTGTCTGTGTTAATTGGTTTCCCTTTCCTTTGTTAAAGAGCATCTGTGCAGTCCTTCTGCCTAGTCCGCCATCTTGCCGGAACTCCCTCTACCATTTATTTTTTACTGCTTTGATTTATCCCAGATCTGTCCATTTACCATCTATCCATCCACCAATCTGTCTTTTATGGATACATTTTAAAGTAAATTGCAGGCATCAATACACTTCCTTCTAAATACTTCAGCATGTGTATCATTAGCTCGAGTTCAATATTTGTTCACAAAACTCTTAATGAAATATTGAATTTCACCATCAGTCCACAAAGCTCCCAATGCCCTTTCCCAGTCAATCCCCATTCCCATCCCTCTTATAAGCAATCACTGTTCTGTTTTTTTTTTTTTTTTTTAATATAGATTAGTTGTGTCTCTTATTGTTTTATATAAATGAACACACAGAGAATATATATTCAGGGTAACATTTCTTTTACTCAGCATTTTTAAAATATATTATCTATGTCATTGTCAGGAGCACTGGTGGCATAGTACCTAAGGCATTTGACTGTTAACCAGAAGGCTGGTGGTTCAAATTCACCAGCCACTCCTCGAAAGGAAGGTTGTGCAATCTACTTCAGTAGTGATACTGCCTCAGAAACCCAAGGAGGGGTTGTTATGAGTCAGATCCAACTCCTCGGCAGTGAGGTTTGTTTGTTTGTTTGTTTTTTAATGTCATTGTATGTAGCAGTAATTCACTCATTTCCTGGCAGAGTGATTTTCCAATGTATTAATATACTACATTTTTTTCCTATTCTTTCATTGATGGACACTTATACTCTTCCAATTTCATGGTGATCATGAACAAAGCTTTATAAATCTTTTTGTATGAATCTTTTTGTGAACATGTGTGTTCTGGTTACCTAGTGCCACTCTGATGGGAATATGCCACAAATGGGATGGCCTTAACAAACAGGAGGTTTATTCTTGCAGTTTGGAGGTTTTAATCCGAGTTCAAAGTGCAAGGCTTCTAGGGGCCGAGTGAAAGCCCCTTGACCTTGGGCCTCTTGCTCCCAGCCCAATGAAGCTAGAGGCTCTTCTTCACTCAGCTGCTGGCTGCTGAGGCTGAGAAACCCACAGTTGACAAGTAACAAGGAACAGTCCCAATATTACCAAACCACATGGCAGGCCATTAATTCAAGTCCATTAAAAGTCCCAAGATCGGCAGAGCATGGCAGGCTGCTGAACAACGACTCAACTACATGCAGGGTTTAAGCATGCCATATGCTACAAACCATTCCTCAAGGCTTCTCCTTATATACAGGAAGCAGACCACATCCATAAGGCAGCTACTCAGCTGCTCCCCGTAGATTCCACCATGGAGTTGATTACCAGTCTCATCATAGGGAATACTATATTAAGATGCCCAGCTACTCAGCTAGGCCCAGCCAAATTGACACACAGACTGAACTACCACAATACGGTTTAATTTCTATTGGATGACTACGATTTCATTGTGGGTAATTTAGATCTTGAAGTTTTTCTCAGTCTTGAAGGATATATAACACTGGGTCATGATAAAAGTGGAGTCCTGGGTCCTAGACTAAACTCACTGCCATGGAGTTGGACCCAACTCATAGCAACCCCTCCTTGGGTTTCTGAGGCAGTATCACTATAGAAATAAATTGCCCAACATTTCTTCTGAGGAGTGGCTGGTGGGTTTGAACCATCAGCCTTCTGATTAGCAGTCAAGTGCCTTTAGGAACTATGCTACCAGACCTCCTAACCAGAGCTAACTATGCTACCAGACCTCCTAACCAGAGCTGTAGGGTAGGTATATATTTAGTTTTATAAGAAATTGTCAAACCTTCTCCAAAATTTTGTACCTTTGTTCCACAACAACATTTGGTGTAGTCAGTTTTTAAAAGTTTAATCATTCTGGTGGATATGGAATGATTCCTCATTGTGTTTTTAATTTGCATTTCCCTGATCACTAACAGTGTTGACCATCTTGTCATGCACTTATCAGTCATTTGTATATCTTCTTTTGAGAATATTCAAAATTTTTCCTCATTTTAAGAAATTTCATTGAGAAGATGCATCTTTTTATCTTTATATTTCCACTGCCTAGAAGAGGGCTGGCACACATTAGAGACTTAGAGAGAAAGAGAGAGGCAGCATAGATTCGTAGGCTCTGGAGTGAACCCACCTGTATTTGAATCCTAACTGTCACTTGCTATCTGTGTGACTTTAATGCTTCTATATCTCAGTTTCATCATCTATAGAATGGGAATAGTGACAGTGCCTGATAGCATATAGCTACTATTACAGCTGTTAGGATATAGTGGCACTACCAGGAGCCAGGTTGCTTAGGTTCTACCTGGCTCTCTGTGATTTTGGTTAACCTCTGTAAAATCCAGTTTCCTCATTTGGGAAATAGAAATAACAGCTATTTCTGGGCTTTATGAGAGGATTAAATGAGAGCATGTATGTACCTCCCAACACAGTGACCAGCGTATGTTGTTGTTAGATTTCATCATGTCAGTTCTGACTCATAGCAACCCTATGTGCAACAGAAAATACACTGCCTGGTCCTGTGCCATCCTCACAGCCATTGCTATGTTTGAGCCCATTGTTGCAGCCACTGTGTGTCAATCTGTCTTGTTGAGGGTCTTTCTCTTTTAAGCGGACCCTATACATTTCCAAGGAGCTCTGGTAGCATAGTGCCTAAGGCACTTGACTGCTTACCAGAAGGCTGGCGGTTCAAACCCACCAGCCACTCCTCGGAAGGAAGGTTGGGCAATCCTACTTCCGTAGTGATACTGCCTCGGAAACCCAAGGAGGGGTCGCTATGAGTTGGGGCCGACTCGACGGCAAAACAACAACAACAACAACATACATTTCCAAGGATGATGTCTTTCTCCTGGGGCTGATCCATCCTGATAACATGTCCAAAGTTTATAAAATGAAATCTCATCATCCTTGCTTCCAAGGAGCATTCTGGCTATACTTCTTCCCATAGTCAGTGCCTATAATTGTTGTCTGCTTTTACCACCATCACACGTGTGATTGACTGAGAGGCTTTACTTGCTCCACAGATGTTGACGAGTGCACAGAGCGGGAGGATGAGGAGCTGTCCTGTGACCACTACTGCCATAACTACATCGGTGGCTACTACTGCTCTTGCCGGTTTGGCTACCTCCTCCACACAGATAACAGGACCTGCCGAGGTAGGACCTAGGGAAGATTCTATATATTACCGTATGTGCACATCTTCCAAAATGGATTAGAAAAAACTGAAAAGAAAGACATTTATGCAGTAGCAATAATAAAATGAAATTCACAGAGATGTACCTGAGATATTACATAAATGAAGATGCTAAACACCCACCGTGAACCTTGGCTCAGGTTGTCAAAGAAAAACATGAGAGAAGTGCTGGCCAATTAGCCTATTCTTATTCCTGGGCAGTATTTCTGCTCAACGTGCCTGTCTCCTCTCCTACTATAAGTCATCAGCCTGGTCAAATTAAAGGAAGAGCTGGATTCCTTAATCCTCTTTCCCTGAGCCATGTATTATACCTCACCCAGCAGTTCTATTTTCTCATCTCTTCCATGGCTCTTTAAATTCCTCTTACACAAGAAATACCTCAGTTTAAAAGAAAGTAGAGGGAGTAGAAGACAAGGACAGAGACAGCAAGTTCCCACTCTTCTCTCTCTCTGTTTTCATTCTTTCATCAACATACCTACTATGTTCCAGTCACTGGGCTGGGGCCAGGGATGGAGAATTTCAGACACTGTCCATGAGGTTCTCCATGCTGGGTGGGATAAATAGCTACACAAGCAAGTGTTGGAATGCAATAAATGCTGTAAAGAATTATACACACAGCATAATCAGGCATACATTTGCCTGGGGGGTAAGCAAATGCTTCCCAAAAAGGCACCCTTGAAGAAGTTAATGAAGAAGAGAAGGAGGGCATGCCAGGCACAGAAAGCAGCTGTGCAGACATTCAGAGGCATGTAGAACATTGAATGTTTGGAATTGCCAATGGATTACTGTGGCTCAGGGTTAGGGGTCCCTGTTTTAGAAAAATCATTTGAAAACTGCATGAGGGATCCTTGGACAAGGGCAAGGCTGGAGACAAGAACTTCTTTAGCAGTCAAATGCCTTAGGCACTAAGCTACCAAAGCTCCCTTCACAAACTACTACTTGCTTCTTAATAAAGCAAAACCAGCAGTCCCACACAGGCACTTTCTTGAAGAGGGTTATATTTTCCATTATTTTCATTCAGTAAATATTTATTGATTACCTGCTATGTGCTGAATATATTTGGGGCTAAAAATGACATATTACATTGGGCAAATCTGCTGCAAAAGACCTCTTTAAAGTGTTAAAAAACAAAGATGGCACTTTGAGGGCTAAGGTGCACCTGACCCCAGCAATGATATTTCCAATTATCTCATGTGCATGTGAAAGCTGGACAATGAATAAAGAAGACTAAAGAAGAATTGATGCACTTGAATTATGGTGTTGGTGAAGAATATCAAATATTCAATGAAACGCCAGTAGAACAAATGAATCTGTCTTGGAAGAAGTACAGCCAGAATGCCTCTTAAAAGTAAGGATGGCAAGACTTCACCTCACTTTCTTTGGATATGTTATCAAGAGAGACCAGTCTCTAGAAAAGGACATTGTTTTAGGTTGAGTTCTCTAGAGAAGCAAAACCAGTAATGCATCAGAGCTCCTTCCTCCCTCTCTCTGTCTCTCTAAATATATATATATACATACACATATATATACACCTTGGGTTTCTAAGGCAGTATCACTATGGAAGTAGATTGCCCCATCAGTATAGAAATATATATATATATATTGGGCAATCCTACTTCCG
>NW_006921619.1:11172106-11203679 GCF_000298275.1 Orycteropus afer afer | reverse complement strand
GCCCCATCTTCCTTCCGAGGAGTGGCTGGTGGGTTTGAACATATATATATGTAGAGAGAGAGAAATTTATCTCAAGAAAATGGCTTATGCATTTGTAGAAGCTGTCAAGTCCCAAGTTCATAGAACAAACTTTAAGCTGGAGGCTTCTCTTAACACACACAGCTGCAGAGACTGACAAGCCCAAGATATTCAGGCAGTATAGCAGGCTGCTGGCTCAGGAGGATGATAAATCCAAATTGGCACGTAACATGGCAGATTGTTGGCTCACAGGCTATGGAGGCAACAATCCCAAGATCAATAAACAATAGGACAGGCCACTGATTCAAATTCAGGAACCAGAGATGATAAGCTAGATGCAGGATCAAGATCCAGCAGAAAAGTCAGAGAATTTTCCCAAACACCGAAAGCAAACTCATTGCCATCAAGTCAGATCCAACTCATGGCGAGCCCTCCTTGGGTTTCCAAGGCGGTATCACTATGGAAGTAGATTGACCCATTTTTCTTCTGAGGAGTAGCTAGTGGGTTTGAACTGCCAGCCTTCTGGTTAGCAGTCAAATGCCCTAGGTACTATGCCACCAGAGCTCCTGAGCATTTTCCCATGACGTCCATATATAAATATATCGGAAGCAGGCCATACCCCTGAGGAAAATCCCTTTCGACAGATTGGCTGCTCATAGTACATTTCACCATGGAGGTGATTACATTATATCAGATCTCATCATGGGAGATGACTATATCATAACTCCTTAAATCAATTAGAATCATTGTCCAGCCAAGTTGACACACAACCTTAACTATCATAGACATCATGCTTGCTAAAGTAGAGGGTGAACAAAAAAGAGAAAGACCTTCAACAAGATGGATTGTCAAGTGAAAACAACAATGGGCTTAAATATAGCAGCAATTATGATGGTGTAAGACCAGGTAATGTTTGGTTCTGTTGTAGCTATGAGTCACAACTGACCTGATGACAACTAACAACATGAATGCACAAGGTACAACAGGGTCTCTCAAACTTTTTCTTTTCATTTTCACTCCTTCCACAAACTTTTTCCTAGTTTCTGCCCTCCATAAAATGTTAATGCCACTGATACACTCTTTATCTGTTTATGTACTGTATGCATATCTGTGTATTATGTATAAAAGAGTAAGACTCTCCCCTTGGGGAATTTTAGCCCCTTGAGGGTGATATTGCCTCCATAACCATGGGCTGGAAAATGAAAACAGGTCACAATTCAAAAGACTCAAATCCAAACTTTGCTCTGAAACTCACAGCTGGGTGACTCTAAATTAGGCACGTTCCTTTTTCTAGACTAGTTTTCTTATTTCCAAATGAGCAAGATGAATGAGGGTCCAGAAAGGATTGACATCCCAGATGCAGGACTGGTTGGCCCAAGGGGGGTTCAGTGGCAAATAAAAGTGCATGAGCAGGGCTAAGGCATGCTCAGAATCCCAGGATGCCGGGTGCTTGGTAGGTGCTCTGGTGATGTAGTGCTTACGACATTTGACTGCTAACCAGAAGGCTGGAGGTTCAAACCCACCAGCCTCTCCTCAGAAGGAAGATAGGGCAATTTACTTCTGCAGTGAAAGCACCTCAGAAACCCGAGGAGAGGTAGCTATGAGTCAGATCTGACTCAATGGCAGTGGGTTAGGTTTTTCTGGGGTGGGGGGGTGGTCCTTGGTAATAGTAAACGCAGTTGGGAAACAAAGGAAAATACGTGAGCTCGTGGAACTTACGGTCTGAAGGGAGGCACAAGAAAATAAACAAATATATTGCATAATGTCGAGGAATGGTCAGTATTATGAAGAAAAATAAAGCAAGATCAGAAGTTAGAGAGTGAGGGTGTGTGTAAATTGGGGAAGCCTGTGTTCAATGAGAGCCCAAGGAAGATTTCAAACAGATCAGAATGACAGTCTGGGATGAGGGAAGAGCAGGACAAAAGAAGTCCAGACATTTCCCCCAACTGTTTTGTCTTAAAACCTTCCCATCCCATGGATTCCTTTTACCCCAGCCCCACACACCATCAATATCAGAGAATTTGATGAGAAAAATTATCAGACAGGGTAAAGAGCCCTGGATAGAGAACTAGAAATCCTGGATTTGAAAATGACTAAGTGTATGACCTTGAATAAATCACTTCCTCTCAAAGAGCTCCAGTTACCACATGTGTAAAATGGAATAATGATTTTGTTCCTGCTGACCTTCTGGGACCACTGGGTAACAAATAAGAAAGGGATGCTGTGGTATGGCTGCAATATGCCATTTTCCCTGATATGTTTCCCACAGTGGAGTGCAGTGACAACCTCTTTACCCAGAGGACCGGCATGATCACAAGCCCAGACTTCCCCAACCCTTACCCCAAGAGCTCTGAATGTTTGTATACGATAGAGCTGGAGGAAGGTTTCATGGTCAGCCTGCAATTTGAGGACATTTTCGACATTGAAGACCATCCTGAGGTGTCCTGCCCTTACGACTACATCAAGGTAAGCCTGTAGAGGACACTTGCTCCAGCGAGCATGGAAAATCTTGGCTGGCTTAAGCAAATTGATATTCTGGGCTCTTTAACTTCTCCCAGGGTAGAAGGCCAAGAAACTAGTTTTCAAAAAAGGTAATTATTTAAAATAATATCTACCAGCTTAACCGGGTCCAGTCTAGGGAGCTTTCTGGGTCCCAAACTGGGCTTCTGGCCACCAGGGTAGTTTAAACAGGAGAATCTTAGAGTTAAATCTGCTGTAGAGCCAGCTTCATGAGCACGCAACTTGTCCAAATTACACAGGGCTCTGTGCTCAGAAGGGCCTATGCTTGGTTTAATGACTATGTTGGTTTAACCACTATGTTGAATTTTTTTTTTTTTTTTTTTTATAATTGTGATCAGGCTGAAAGCTAAAGAGCAAATTGGTTTTCTGTTCAACATTGCATACACATTTTGTTTTGTGACATTCATTGCAACACCCCAATGTAATAGCACTCTTCCCACTTCCTCCCTATGTTTACCATTTCCCTTTGTCCTTCTTTCCTATCCTGTTCTGCCTTCTGGGCAAATTATGCTTTTTTAATCTCATATGGTTGATTCTTCTAACATGCATACTTTTCTCATATTGTTCTTCACCTTATAAGGTTGTCTATTGTTTGGCTGAAAGTTGAGCCATGGAAGTGTGTTCAGTTCCTGGCTTGAAGGGTGTCTAAGGACCATAGTCTCGGAAGTTCCACCAGTCTCTATATCTCAAAATTCTTAATTTTTTTTGACAAGGGGCTACATTCTCCTTTTGCCCTAGGCCCTGAAATTATATATTCCTACTTGGGGGAAGGAGGCTATGTGAAAGGCAAATAAAGTAGAAAGACAATGCCCACAGGCCAATAATAACTTTATTTTTGGTTATTCCAATGTTGTAGATAAAATGTGAAGGTAGCCTGAATTTGACATGTGGCTAGGTGGTGGGGAGCTATTTTTGACATATGTAAAAAGGAAAATCAGCAATTCTTGCAGAGTGATTGGCTAAAACATCCAAGTGGACCACACATCTGAATATAAGGATCTGATCTCAAGAGAGATGCTGAATGGGAGATAAAGATAGCCTCCTTTCAAGTGTATAAATATGTGGTGGTTTAAAGCATACAAATATGTGGGACTTCGTAGACAAGGAGATGGAAGAGCACAACAGATTTGGAGACCTAAGCAGAGGAAATTGTTGCTGTTGTTGTTAGGTGCTGTCAAGTCAGCTCTGACTCATAGCAACACTATGTAAAACAGAACAAGCCTAGCATTGCAGCCACTGTGTCAACCCATCTTGTTGAGGGTCTTCCCCTTTTTCATTGACCCTCCACTTTACCAAGCATGATATACTTCTCCAGGGAAGGGTCCCTTCTGACAACATGAACAAAGTACCTGAGACCAAGTCTGGCCATTCTTGCTTCCAAGGAGCATTTCGCCTTTACTTCTTCCAGGACAGATTTGTTCATTCTTCTGGTAGTTCATGGTACTTTCAGTATTCTTTGTCACACCACAACTCAAAAGCATCAATCTTCTTCGGTTTTCCTTATTTATTGTTCAGCTTACACATGCATATGAGGTGATTGAAAATACCATGGCTTGGGTTAGTAGGCACACCTTAGTCTTCAAAGTGACATCTTTGCTCTTCAACACTTTATAAAGGCCTTTTGCAGAAGATTTTCCCAGTGTGATATGATGTCTGATTTCTTGACTGCTGCTTCCATGAGTGCTGATTGTGGAGCCAAGTAATATGAAATTTTTGACAGCTTCAATCTTTTCTCCATTTATTGTGATGCTGCTTATTGGTCCAGTTGTGAGGATTTTCCTTTTCTTTATGTTGAGGTGTCATCCATACTGCAGGCTGTAGTCTTTAGTCTTCATCAGTAATTGCTTCAAGTCATCTTCACTTTCAGCAAGTGAGGTTGTATCATCTGCATATTGCAGGTTGTTAATGAGTATACCTCCAGTCCTGATGCTGCTTCCAATTTTCCTCGATTCATATTTCATACAGTCTATTTCTGATTATTAATGGATGTTTGCAACTGTTTCTTTCCATTTTGAGTCATGCTCCATCAGCAAATGGAAGTCCCAAAAGCTTTACTCCATCCACATCATTAAAGTCAACTAGGCAGAGGAAGAGGTGCCCAGAAATGAGGTTGAGAAGAACAGTCAAAGGCGTCAAAAGGAGCCAAAAGATGAGACTGTCGAAGAAAGTCTGTCAACCATGGCAAATGTCAAAGAAGAGTCAGATAGGAGGGCCAGAGAAGCATGAGTATCTATGAAAAGAAACTTAAGAACTTAGATACTTGGATAAAGAAGCTAAGAGTCAGCTTGACTCCAGATGGGCTACCAGGAAGCATAAAGCATTAGTTTCTATTGCTGGATAATGACACCCATTTATCAGCTCACAGTTCTGTAGGTCAGAAGTCCAAGTGTATTCAGCTGGCTTCTCTGCTTAGAGTCTTACAAGGCCAAAATCAAGATGTTGGCCAGACTAAGCTCTTCTCTGAAGGCTCAGAAAGAGTCCACTTCCAAGGTCATAGAAGTTGTTGACAGAATTCAAGTCCTTGTGGGCATAGGATTGAGGTCCTTATCTTCTTGCCAGTTGTCACCAGCAAGTCTTCCCACATGACTGACTGCCTTCATCTTAGCAATGGAGAACCTCCCTCCCTCAAATCCCTGTCACGTTTCAAATCTGATTTTCTCTTCTGCTACCAGCTGAGAAAATGGCATCTTTAAAGAACACAGAAGATTAGGTTAGACCCACCTAGATAATATCCCCATCTCTGGGTCAATGGATTGGTAATGTCAATTACATCTGCAAAATTTCTTTTGCTGTGTAACTTACATCAGAAAGTCATATCAGGAGAGACCATGAGAAGACTTTAGAATTGAATCTATATACATCATATCCCAGGAGCTATGCATGTAAGCCTTAACCTCTGGTAGTTTTTATTTATTTATTTATTCATTTTCCCCTCCTCAGAGTAAACATGATAAGACATACATATCACCCAAGATTGTGGAAGTCACCAAATGAGGGTTAAGGAGGCCTGGTCCTTATAGATGGAAGGAAAATGGGTGAAAAATGTAAGAAGGACCCTGGCCTGGGAGTTGAGAATTGTGGATCACCTAGTAACAACTATTCTCTTCTATCCATCTCCACTGCCTCCATCTGGTCCAAACCACCATTCTCTCTGTCTCCTGGTCAGCTCTGGAACTTCCTAACTGATTTTCTTACCTCCCCTCTTGCACTACGCAATCTATTCTCCCATAACATCCAGGCTTATCTTTATAAAAGCTAGATTAAATGAAGATTGTACTTAAAATTAAATCTAAATTTCTCAACACAACATGTCCCCTGCCAGTGTTTTCAATCTCATTCCATAGCCCTCTCTGCCATACTACTGTCTCTGATCCAAGCAAACACATTAGCTTCCTTTCCGTTCTCAAAACTTGTCAAGTTCATTACATATGCTGGCCTTGACCTTGACCTTTACATATGCTGTTCTCTCTGCCTGTACATTCCCCTTTTCATATAACAAGCTCCTACCCATCTTACAAGTCTTAGATCCAATGTTGCTTCCTCAAAGAGGCCTTCCCTGACCACCTAAGTTACCCCATTCATGTTATTATCTATATAAATAATGAATTATATATGTTACATAAATTTTTCTGTATAAATTATAAATAAACAGCATACATGATATACTATATATATCATCTTGATTATTTTTGATAACTCTTACCAAAGCCTGTCATTAATTTGTTTACTATTTTTTGTTACTGTCCTGATTAAATTGTTGGTTCTTTTAAAGATAAATTTTGTCTACCTGGTGCTCTTATGTAGACTTCTATACTTTTCTGAGCCACAATGTGTTTATATTTAAGCAGAGGATTATTAGCGTGCTTTGTCCATTTCCAGAGCCATTGGAAACTGTATGTATGAGCGTGGAGACGAAACTCTTTGGTGAGTGAGAAAGCCCACCAATGACATAAGTTAATACCATGGGCTCCAGAAAGCCCCAAAGGGCAGTGCAGGGATTGTCCTGCAGTGGCTACGGTGGCCATTTCCAAAGTGACATTTCTTTCTACCTCCTCCCTCACAGATTAAAGCTGGTCTGAAAATTTTGGGACCTTTTTGTGGAGAGAAAGCCCCAGAAACCATCAATACCCAGAGCCACAGTGTCCAGATCCTGTTCCACAGTGACAACTCCGGTGAGAACCGAGGCTGGAAGCTCTCCTATAAGGCAGCAGGTAATACATCTCTCTCCTCCAGGTCACTTAGCCACAGCACTCATCCCTCACAGGGACCAGGGGAAAAGAAGGGTTGTTTTGGTTACTTGGTGCTACTCTAACAGAAGATACCATAAATGGTGTTTTGGTTACCTACTGCCACTCTAACAGAATATACCACAAATTAGATGGCTTGAACAAACAGAAGTTTTTTTCTCTTACAATTTTGGAGGTTTTTAAGTCTGAGTTCAAAGTGCCAGACTTCAGGGGCTGGATGAGAGCCCCTTGCCCTTGGGCTTCAGCTCTGCCTCCTGCTTCCGGCCCACTGAAGCTAGAGGCTTTTCGTCACTTAGCTGCTGGCTGTTGAGATTGACAAGCCCCATGTGGACAAGTAAACAGGTACAGTTCCAATGTTACCAAACTACCTGCCCAGAAGAAGTTCGGAAGAAGTCCCAAGATTGGCAGGGCATAGGAGGCTATTGAAAAATGATCCGGCTATATGCAGGGTTCAAGCATGCCAAAAGGCAGAAGACCTTCCTCAAGGTTGTTTCTTATATACTGGAAACAGGCCACATCTCTAAAGCAGCTACTCAGCTGCTCCAGTAGATTCCACCATGGAACTGATTGCCAGTCTCCCCATGGGGAATAACTACATCCAGCTGCCCAGGCACTCAACCAGGCTCAGCCAAGTTGACAACAACCCTAACTACCACAAATAGAATGGCTTGAACAAACAGGAGTTTATTCTCTTACAGTTTGGAGACCAGAAGTTGAGTTTTAAGTGCCAGGCTCTAGGGGCTGGGTGACACCCTCTCAACCTTGGGCTTCAGCTCTGCCTCTTGCTTCCGGCCCACTGAAGCTAGAGGTGTCTCTTCACTCAGGAAGGTGCTGGCTGCTGAGGCTAACAAGCCCAAGGTCATCAAATAAAATGGCACAGTCCCAATACTACCAAACCACATGGCAGGCTATTGCATCACACCTCATTAATAGTCTCAAGACTGGCAGACAACATGGCAGGCTTCTGAATAACAGCTAAGCTACATGCCGGATTCAAGAGTGCCAAAAACTACAGACCATTCCCAAAGCTTCTCCTTATACACTGGGAGCAGATCACATCCCTAAGGCAGCTACTCAGCTGCTCACAGTAGATTCCACCATGGAGATGATTACCAGTCTCATCATGGAGAACAACTACATCCACCCGCCCAGCCACTCAAACCCAGGCCCATCCAAGTTGACACATAACATTAACTACCACAGGGGTGTTTGCCTGGGGCTTCTCTGGGGATTTAATAGAACTCTCAACTCTCCTACTGAGTAGCTTGGGACTTTGCCCAAGGCACATTCTCTCTCCTAACTCAGTTCCCCATCTATAACATGGGGGCAGGGGAAAGCAATGATGATGGGTTTAGACTAGTCTGGTAACCTTCAAAATTTACTATACTTCAGAGTCACATGTGTAACTTACAACAAAAATTTTATCTCCTAAACTTTTCATCACCTCACGCTATGATTCATTAGGTCTGGAGAGGGCCCTTCCACTTCCAAACCCAAAAAAACCAAACTCACTGCCTTCAAGTCTATTGGACTCGTAGCGACCCCTCCTTGGGTTTCCGAGGCAGTATCTCTATGGAAATAGATTGCCCAATCTTCTTCCCAAGGAGTGGCTGGTGGATTTGAACCACCAGCCTTCTGGTTAGCAGTCAAATGCCTTAGGCACTATACCACCAGAGCTCCCCTCCCACTTCCAGCCTTTTCTATGTCTGAGGCTGCAATCATACTGTGGGTCTGTAGCTCGGAATGTTTCATTGCAGTTATTGCCTCCCTGTGGCACACTAAGACTGACAAGGCCCACAGGTCTCTTTTTCAATCCCTCAGGGTCAGTGGGTACTGGCCCAAATCCAGATGTGATCATTTGACCCAAGGTGTCTGCTGTAACTTGAAGAAGAGGGTGGATGTCAGTGATGAAAAAAACCACAGCTGATCATGATTAACCCACAGTCCATGGACTCTGGGACCCTGCTCCTGTATGCATTATCATATTCAGTGCCCAGCTCTAGGGATAAAGGAGAAGAAAATATTAACAAACAAGAGTTTACCTGGAAAAAGTGTCAGGGAGAGGCCCAGGCCTGGGAATCTTATCAGATTTAGCCTAGTGAAGAGATGACTCAGAGATAATCACAGTCTTGCTAACATTTTCAACAGTGGTCTTGGACAGAAAGAGTGATTGGGGTCATTCTCAGTGGCATAAGAGGGCAAACTATGCCCAGTTAGTAAAAGTTACAGGGAGATAACTTTTATCTGAATATTGAAACATTGCTCATTTAATCAGAGAAGTCCATGCATGGAAGGTACAGGTGTGGGAAGTATTGAGCAAACAGATGTCTATAGGTGTCTACTCTGAAGAATGTTGTAAAAGAAGCATCAGACAAGAGTCAATGGCATTTAATATTCTTCAAACCCTGAATTTTAATGAAATGATCTAGCCAACCTCCTCATTTTAGAAATAAGAAAATGAAGGTCTCAAGCTGGATGGTGACTTGCTCAAAGTGGCAGAGTCCATCTCTGGAATGGCTTTGAAGGCCCAAGTGTCCCAAACCCAGTTCTGGTTTTCCCACTTCCATCAGACCTCAATTTTTAGGGGCTGATCCTCTCCCTATGAGACTTTTCAAGTCTTCTTACTTGCTATCCCTTCATTTGTTCCCCGCCAGGGAATGAGTGCCCAGAGCTACAGCCCCCTGTCGATGGGAAAATAGAGCCGTTGCAGACCAAGTATTTCTTCAAAGACCAAGTGCTCATCAGCTGTAACACAGGCTACAAAGTGCTAAAGGTACAGTGCCCTGAGTCCGGGGATGGAAAGATCAGGCCAGGGAAATTCTCCATAACCTAATGACGAAGATAGATTTCCAGAATCCTCATAGTACTTGCACAGTGTTTCCTAGCTTCCTCATAAACCACCAAAATGTTCCAGAAGTTCAAGTTTTCTGAAAATCCAAATCATATGTCCCAAACTATCTCTCACTTTTGGAAATTGTGAAAGATCTTTTGTCAGAGGTTGGCTGGCTTGAGTTTGAAAAAATATGAACCAACACAGCCCTACAGTCAGGACTAAGAATTTTAACAAAGTTCATCCGGCTCATTCGGTGGAAACTGGTGAAGAAAGCAAAAGGTTTTTGGTTTGTTTGCTCACTCTGTTTTATTGTAGTAAATATATATGTAACAAAATATTTGACATTTCAACAACCTTCATATGTATTGAGGAAAAGACCGATTTAAACAGACTGATGAGCACTACTCACTTTCACTCTGTAAAACAGTGGTCCTCCTAGGAAGTTTTTGGTCAGCTTAAAAAGAAAAAAAAAAAAAAAAAAATCTCCCAGGCCTCATTTCAGATCAATTAAAGCAGAATCTCTGGGGTTGGAGACTAATGATTGGTTTTTCTTTTATGTTCCTTAAGTGAGTCTAATGTATGGAAAGAAAAGCTAGAGGATCACTGCTGTCTAAGTAAGGGTTCTCAAAGGATGATTTATGGATCAGCAGCATCAGCATCACTTGGGAACTTGATAGAAATCAAATTCTTGGGCTTCATCCCAGACCTACTGAATCAGAAGATCTGGCACTGGGCCCAGCAATCTGTATTTTAACAAGCCCTTCAGGTGATGCTAATGGTCCCTCAACTTTGAAAACCACTGCTCTAAAAAGGAATCAAGAATGTAGGTCTTCCTTCACAAACAATTATCCAATCCCTTTCTTGCACACAACTTCTCCCTCTCTTCAGAGTGTAAAAGGTGAATGTGAATTTAATTTCTATTATTTGCTTATCTTCAAGTGTGATCTTGGAGGACCATGGTTGAAAAATCAGTCAAAGACAGCCAGGTTTGACGTCTGGGCTGAGAAACAACTGCCTGACCCCATTGTTGTTGTTGTTATGTGCCATCGAGTCGGACCCGACTCATAGCGACCCCTCCTTGGGTTTCCGAGGCAGTATCACTACGGAAGTAGGATTGCCCCATCTTCCTTCCAAGGAGTGGCTGGTGGATTTGAACCACCAGCCTTCTGGTTAGCAGTCAAGTGCCTTAGCCACTATGCTACCAGAGCTCCCAGCCTGATCCCATATCCACTTCTTTTTTCTCACAATGTTTTCATGTTTCTTCCTAGGATAATGTGGAGATGGACACATTCCAGATTGAGTGTCTGAAGGATGGGTCATGGAGTAACAAGATTCCCACCTGTAAAGGTAAGAAAATGAAATAGGCTGGTTATGAGGATAATGAGGTCACCAGCAATGGTGAGACCTGACCAGAGACCAAGGAAGGATGAGAATTTGGCAAGACTACCCTAAGATACCCACTCTAGATGGGCATCCAGAAGCTTTTGTAGTCCTGGCACCATATTTCCTAGCTTCCCCATAAACCAGTGAAATATTTCAAAAATTTTGAGGACAAAACTGCAACAGACCCATACACTAAAAACTCTCCTAATGCCCCTTTCATTAATGAGATTTTAGGATTCAAAATAAAACTTCTTGTGGACCCCAGCTAACCCTATAAACACTAATTTTATCTCTGCCTGAAGACAGGTTGCCAAATTTGCTTAGGGAATAGCATGTTGACCTGTTTGAAACCAGCTCTAGCAATTGTTAATTCAGGAAACCATTTTGCTACTGGTGCCCAGAACTGAGTGGCATTGCCAGTCTCTGTGTAGCCATCAGCCACATGCACTAAATCTTCTGGGACAACTTGTGATTTAACTCTGGGCAGGAAGGATTGTGGCATCACCACCATGTACCTATGTTAAGCAGAGAACACAGCTCTGCACTGAGTCAGGGGACCCAGAGTTCTTGCCTGAGCTCTGTTCCTAACACATGTGACCATGGACAAAATTCCTCACCTGAACCATAAAATAAAAGGTGTGGACTAGTTCTAATATTCTACAGTATGTGCCAGTGATTTTATAATAGTATGTTATGTTGTAGTTATGTGCTGTCAAGTCGGACCCGACTCATAGCAACCCCCCCTTGGGTTTCTGAGGCGGTATCACTACGGAAGTAGATCACCCAACCTTCCTTCTGAGGAGTGGCTGGTAGGTTTGAACCACCAGCCTTCTAGTTAGCAGTCAAGTGCCTTAGGCACTATGCTACCAAAGCTCCTATATAATAGTATAGTCCATATAAATCATCTATATGTCCACATAAACTGAAAAGCCAAACCCATTGCATCAAGTCGAATCCAACTCATACCAACCCCATAGTGCAGAGTAGAAATGCCCCATAGGGTTTCCATGGCTATAAATCTTTAAGGGCACAGACTGCTTCATCTTTCTCCCACAGAGCAGCTGGGGGGTTTGAACCACCAACATTTTGGTTAGCAACTGAATGCTTTAACCACTGCACTATCAGAGCTTCTTATGTCCACATGGTTCATATAAATTTGAAAAAAATACAAGTTTTTAGCCCCCTTAAAACCACTGAGATGATTTCAGTGCAAGACTTGTAAGGACAAGAATTTGAAAAAAAGGAAAGAAACTGATCTATAGCAAAGGAGCTCTGGTGATACAATGGTGCTAACCAATAGGTCAGTGGTTTGAACCCACCAGCTGCTCCACAGAAGAAATTAGAAGCAATCTGCTTCCATAAAGGTTTACAGCCTAGGAAAGCCAATAATCAAATCAACTCAGTGGTGGTCAGTTTGGTTTTATAGTAACAGAGTTAAGAAGAGGCATGGTAACAACAACAAAAAAAAAAAGCTAGGGAAAGAAGTAGAGGAGGGAGAGAGGAAGTGGGGGAAGGAGCAAGGACAAAAGAAGGAAGGAAGAGAAGGAGAGAGGAAGGGAGAGAAGATTTGCTTTAGAATGGAGAGGTGGGAGTCAGGAAGGAGGATTGGTTCCCTCATCTCATAAACTGTAGAGTGGCATCCTCCTTCTCTTTCTCCTATGATTCAAATCCAGTAGGAAGAGAGATCAACCTCAATTGCCCAAGGAGAACACTGTCAGGCTGTGGAGGTAAATTCGAGGCAGAAATTTAAAGCCAAAATTTCTGATAGATAGGGAGATACATAGACAGGCAGACAGACAGATAGATAGATAGATAGATAAACAGAGTGATGAATCTGGAGTTCAAGCCCAGTGTGGGGGAAATGGTGGCTTTGTGAGCCTTCGACAAAATGTTTCCATAAACATTTAAGGGATGCCTGTGCAGAGTTCTATGGGGAGTTCAGATGGAAAAGACAAGGTCCTAGACATCAAGGAATGCCAATGTCAGCAAAATATCCACATCCTTCAATCTCTGGCTGAATGTATCAGTGCTATGAATGAGTTCTAAGCAAAACACTGTGCAGGGCAAAGCATGGAGTCATTTGGAAGAAGAAAACAAAGGTGCATATGGAGCACAGAGAAAAGAATGTGACTTTGGACCCAGGACATTCTAGACTCAAATCCAGACACATTATTGAATGTCCCTAAGCAATTTACTCATCCTTTTTTAGCCTGTTTTCTGTCTTTAATGTTTTATTGAGAGCTCTGGTGTCATAGTGCCTAAGGCATCTGACTGCTAACCAGAAGGCTGGCAGTTCAAACCCACCACCCACTCCTCAGAAGGAAGGTTGGGTGATCTATTTCCATAGGGATACCGCCTCGGAAACCCAAGGAGGGGTCGTTGTGAGTCAGATCTGACTTGACGGCAGTGAGTTTGTTTTTTTGGTAACTGGGTTAATGTACATAACATACCGTGGAGCACAAGAAATAGTAAGAGCTCAATAAAAAGATGATTCTTAACTCTCACCCCTCTTCACAAGGAAGAGGTTTGGTTTATTTCATTCACACCTCTAGAAGACAGGAAACTTTAATAATAAATGTTACCCTGATAAAAATGCAGTCACATTTTGCTGTCATAGATGAGCTAACAGAGTAAAGCACTACTGCATTTTACGATTTTATGGTACCATCTTATGTGCCTTATGTTAGTATACAAAAAAAAAAAAAATCCCGTCATCCTTAATGTGATCAATAGTCTAGATTAAAACCATTACACTTCCCATTCAGACATACCTGGTGTCCTTGTTCATTCCCTGAGTAGGTATTAATGAGCATCTCTCTATGCCAGGCACTGTACCAGGTCCTGGGGAAAATGCAAAGACAAAGAAGACTGGAAAGTTGAGAGTTCCCAGGAACTGTGGGGAAGGGGGTTGGGAACAGACAAGAAATGTACAGTGTGAAGTAAAGATAAGGGCTCTGGAGTGCCTGGTGGAAATGTGGGTTCTTGCCCTGGCTCTGTCTCCACCTTATCATGGTGACCCCAGACCAATCCTGCCTCACTGTGAATGCCATCTGTCAAATGAGAGTTTGGGCCAGATGAATGCAAACTCCTTCCACAGGCAGAATTTTGTAATCCTCTTGAACCAAGATGCACGATTGTGAAAATTCTCAGAACGGTACAAATTCCACAGTCCCAAACTATCCTTCCTACTAGCTGAACCTAACCTGTGCATTCTTAATCAATTCTGGTGGAGTGATTTCTGTATTTCCTGCACAAACTGTTTTCTGCTTTGCTTGATAATTTTTCTCATTCTCTTCTTTCTCTTTCTCTCTGACTTTCTCTGCTTTCTTCCTCTATACCACCTGATCCCTCTTTGATCTTCATCATGGTGGCAGGAACCGAAATCGATATGGAGAGAGAACTCAAGTCAGAGCAAGTGACAGAGTGAATGACGGGACCCCACACAATGCAGACATCCAGGAATGGATCACTCATAGAGCCTCCAGGGTCCCAGAGCACCCCCACCCAACCCCACTCTGCAAACACTCCATTCCCTGTTTCAGTGCGGATGATAATGGATGCTGAACAAGGCAACACAGACTCAAGCAAATGAAGCTGCTGCATGCGTGAGAACAAATGCTCCACTTCAGGGCCTGCCCATGACTCAAACATTGCTCTGGAAAATGATGAAAAGTCAATGGGGGATTTGTTATTATTATTATTGTTTTTAGTACTTCTAAGTGGATTGTACTCTTCTCAAGAGACAAATGTCTTTCAGTACAAGAGACACTTGTGATTTAACATACAATGTGGCCTTAAACTGACCAGGGCAGCAAAGTGGACCCTGGTTTGTAATCCACTCCACACTTCAAGTTTAAATAGGCCAGAATGCCTGTGACTTTATGACTTTTAAGGTTTCTACTTATTCTACTTTCCTAATAATCATAAGTAGGTGAAATTAATAAGAACTCAGCATGAATTTTTGGAGAATCTGGACAACTTCTCATACCCCAAAGCATCCCTTCCACCACCTAACACCTAAACCCACTGCCACAGAGTGGATTTCAACTCATAGTGACCCTATAAGACAGAGTAGAACTACCCCATAGGGTTTCCATGGCTGTAAATCCTTATAGAAGCAGACTGCCACATCTTTCTCCCATGAAGTGGCTGGGGTGTTTGAACCATCAGTCTTTTGGTTAGCAGCCCAATGCTTTAACCATAGTGCCACCAGAGCGCCTATGCCTAACATAGGGACTGAAAATCTATCATCAAAGATTCTTTCCACTAGGGATTGTACATTTTTTATTAAAATTCACAGATTAAAAATTTTTTAAAGCTTGTGCCCACCCAGGGACGCAAAAAAAAAAAAAAAAAAAAATTTAAGCTAGGTATCACCCTTGAACATAGTAGTGGCTCTCAGCTATGCTGCCACAGACATCAATGATCACAAATAGCAATAAAGAAAGGGTGGTGATGTGGTGGCCAGCATGCCGAGAAGCTCTGCTTCAGCCTGAACAAATCTGCATACACGAGCTTGCATTAAATTGAGACTGTCCAATCTATTCGGTGATTAAATGGCTACTTGAAGGCAGAATCCTGCAAAAATGAGCAATAGGTGAGTTCAATGATTAAGGTGCCATCTTAGACTAGAGTTGCCACAGAGTATGGAGTTGAGACAGTTCCTAAAGATAAGTGTCTGTCAAATAAATATTTTTAAGCCCACAAAGGAGAACAGACATTTGTACCAGATGCAAAATTTATAGCAGAAGTTTTGATAAGAATTTGAATAATATTATATGTACTAGTCTGCAAAAGGTACATGCCACCAAAGAGGGATGAATGAAGGATTCTGGAAGGAGAGCAAGAAAGCAGCCCTTTCCAGTTAGAAAAATTAGAAAAGGCTTTTGAGAAGTAATGTTTGGCCCAGGCCCCCAGAGTGGCTGGAGCGTGGATGCACAGGTATCCCAGGCAGCAGAAATTGCACAAGCCAAGGCCTGGCAGGGGGAAGGCAGTAGATGAGAATGCAGAACAGTGAAGGGTCAGGTGCACCAAGGGAAAGGATGGAAATGAGGCTGGGAAGAAGGCTGGATTTAGATCCCTGTGACCTGAATCCTGGGTGGGATGAATGTGAACCTTTCTCTGGGAAGCCCTTGGATTGTAACAAAGCAGTGCTTGGGTCAAGAAAGGTGAATCTTCAGGAAAATGCATAGAGAGATGACAGTGGAGAAAGAGTGTAGGATGGTACATCACAGCCCAGAAAATGATGAGAAAGGGAGACCATGGAAATGAGAAAGGGAAAGGGAAATGCATTTTGATTCCAGATTGTGACTAGAAGAAGCATTAAAGAGAAGGATGGAACACTTCCAGGACCAAAAACAGATAAACTAATCAAAGAGGCAGGACCTGAATATAGGATCTTTGAATGGGCCAGAAAGTGCTGTTCAAGGCTCCTTATAAAGGAAAATTGGCTCCAAGTTTCAGATAGTCATGGCTTTTTGCAGGCCATGGTAGAAGTGAGAAGAAAATGCATCTTTCCTCACTTAATATAACTTTTGCACCATTTCTCATCTTCCTTGTAACCAAAAAGCTTGTGGTTCAAATCCACCCAGAAGTGCTTTGGAAGAATGGCTTGGCAATCTACTCCCAAAAGTTCACAGCCACTGAAAACCCTACAAATTATAGTTCTACTCTGAATGAGTTGGAATCAACACAATGGCAACTGGTTTGGTTTGGTTTTTATCTGGTTGTAGGACCACCACCTCAGTGGGTAAAAGTTACTTCTCCAGAGTGATGGGAAAGCAGGCACTCTACCCAGAAAATATCATCTGGCCTGTGGGGGAACAAAACAGGCTCCCAGTACCCTGACCATCCAGCAATGTCAAAGACCCACCCTGGGATTCCTCTACTAGGGCTTAGGTAGTCAAGTCTTGAGGATGTTTTAGGCAAATGAACTGGCCGACCAAAGTTCAGGAAGATAAGAGATAACCCTGCCAAGGTTAATGACCATACCTAGGTGCCAATCAATAGCATTTCCCAAAAGGGGAGGAAAAATCTGCTGTGACTACCATCAGGAAAACGAATTTAATACTGTTTACAGTTTAAAATAATAAATATTATCACCTCTTGTTATTCTAGTGTTGACCCTCATACTTTCACCTTACAGAGTATAAGCGTATGTCTATTTTTGAGTGATCAAAATAAATGAGAATGATTTGTCCAGAGGGAATGGAGACCAGGACAAAGCATTAATCAGTTTTCTTGGCTAGTGTCTTCCTTGTGGATAAATAGTACCTTTACTCCTATCCTTCTTTATCCCTCTCCTCCACCCTGGAGAGTCTGGGAAACATCTATATTTTAAGTTAGGCAAATTCTTTCCATCACAAAGATGAATTTGGGTTATAAAATCATAATATCTGAATAGCATTTCAGGAGTAAATTATCCCCGCTGTTTCCCAAGATAAGTAAGTTAAATTCAGGAGGAGGAACTCTAGAAATTCTATCAGGGCTGTGGAATGTTGTCCTCTGAAGTTATCAGTGAATGTCCACCAGTAACCATCTAATATTGAATAAACAAAAAAACAAAACAAAAAACCCATTGCCATTGAGTCAATTCTGACTCTTAGTAATCTTACAGGACAGGGTAGAACTACCTAGGGTGTCCAAAGCTGTGATCTTTATGGAAGCAGACTGCCATATCTTTCTCCCACTGAGTGTCTAGTGGGTTTGAACCAGTGACCTTTTAACTCAGCTGCTAACCCCTGCATCACCAGGGTTCCTTAATATCAAATATAGGCTATTTTAACTGCCTATGCCAGAGTCAAAGAATCATAGAGAAATCCAAGAATTATACCTAGTATAGGCCTTTTAACTGGTAAATAGATTCTTAAGAACTATCAGTTAAGAGCACTGAAATAAGTCAAAGAGCACTGAATTCTAGTTCCCAGTCTAACAATGACCTGCTGTACGGCCTTAGGCCAGTCAGTCTCCTCTCTGGGCTCATCTATAAAATAAAAAAGGTACTCTAGGTTGCTTGCCTTCATGTTCTTTCCAATTGTAAAATTATGTGATTTTTCTGATTCTCTGACACTGGCATAAGCTGTTACATCAAATATTGGGATTTCCTTCAAAATGAATGCCATCCACAAAGGAAGTGCCTAAGGAGCCAATGGCAAGTCGGGTGCTCAGTCTCTGATCTGAATCACACTAGACTCAGTTGGGGGCTGAACATGTGGCCTAGTAGGGGACAGAGGAGCTTCCCTTAAGACCACTTCTGAGGAGTGAGCATCTTTGGTCTTGTCCTACACTGAGGCTACAGCCAGCCAAAACATCTAGCCACCAATAGGTAGATTAAAAGAGCACGTGAAGATTAGAAGCTGGTCCACCCCAACCCTGCTTCGTGCATCTTCGGACAAGGGAGCAGCATGTGGAGAGCCGACAGGTTTGGGTGTATAATCATGCAGAAGCTGGTTTTTCTGTTTGTTTGGTTTTGAATTTTTGTACCAAGCTCCAATGTGAGAACATTAACCACTCTTACTCAGCATATGGTTGGGCTAGGAAGAACCGAAGATTCTTTGGCTCTTGTCAGCCAGAATTTTCTCACTGAGCCATGGGCTTCATGATTGGGCAGAAGAAGCTGACAGGATTGCACAATAGAACTGGAAGTCAAGGAAAGGGGCCCTTGTGGGGATGAAACTAGGGTCTACTTACATCTCAGCAGACCTGCTCCTGCCCTTGAGTTGACATCAAGCCAGGTGAGTTGACCACACAAGTAATACCACAGTGGATGTGAGAGACCCCAAAACCAGGAGCACAGGTTGTGTACTGCACATCCGGAGCTGCACAACCCACATATGCATATGTGACAGACATACTAGATGGTCCCAGGAGAGATAGTGAGGGGTATTTCATGGGGTCTAACTCTTCTTTTCTCTCAGTTGCAGACTGCAGAGCCCCAGCAGAGCTGGAACATGGGCTCCTCACCTTCTCCACCAGGAACAACCTCACCACATACAAATCTGAGGTTATTTACTCCTGCCAGCAGCCCTATTACAAGATGCTCCCCAATATCACAGGTGAGCCCTTCATAATAAACGTCCCACCTTGTGATCCTGGGCCTCAGAGTTAAGCTGGGGTCTGAAACAACCCCAGCCTATTTAGAGAGGCAGAAACAGAAGCTCAGGACCCAAACCCGGGCTTTTTTTTTTTTTCCTTTTAATTTCAGTCTAGCACTAATTCTACTAATGAGTCTAGATCTTATTTTTGGGAACATAAAGGGGTCATATACAGAAACAACTAAGGGAAGAAATGAGAACTCTGAAGGAAGCCTGGGATTTCCCAAGATAATTACATGTTGCCTGAGGCTGAGCTGCTGCCACAGGGAAAAGGCCTGTGTTGCTGCTTCCACCAGTCTCTGCCTTGGTCTTTGTCCCAGTGTGGCATCTGACCAGACCAGGCCCACTCAGCAGGTATTGTGGAATTCTTCCCTCACAGACCTTTTCCCTGACCTGTACAGGGTTCCCTGTGAGGTGAGGGTAAGTAAGGGGCAGATCTGCTGCCTCACCAGGTTAGATCAGCAAATCCCCTGACCCAGAGTCTAGGCCTCATCCAAGCACCTGGAGCTGGATATTAGCAAGAGGGCTAGAGGACAAAGAACCAATAACAGCCAGTCTGTTGGTCTCAGTGGAAGTTTGGGAGGAATTTGGAAGAGAAACATTTGGAGAAATACATGCCCCACTTCTCCCTGTCTCAGGCCCACACCTCCAAGAGTTAAGCCACACAGCACCCAGATCCCTAACACTTACTCATTCACTCACTCACTTACAGCAGACAAGGAAACTTCAGGGAGATAGGAGAGCTTGTAAATTCTCTTCTGACACATTATAGTTGTTGTTAGGTGCTGTTGAGTAGACTCCGACTCATAATGACCCTATACACAACAGAATGAAACACCGCCCTGTCCTGTGCTATCCTCACAATCCTCGCTATGCTTGAGCCATCGTTGCAGTCACTGTGTCAATCCATCTCATTGAGTGTCTTCCCCTTTTTTGCTGACCTTCTGCTTTACCCAGCAAGATATCCTTCTCCAGGAATGGGTCCTTTCTGACAACATGACCAAAGCACATTAATGCTAAGAAAATTCTCCTAATTTCTCTAGACTTCCAAGTCATCAAGTATCAAAAAGTGGACTGTGATAGAACTCACAAAGCTATTATGAAACAAATGAGTTGGTGGACACACAAGGGTTTTTTTTTTTTTAAAAAAAAAAAAAAAAAGAGTTCTTTAAGTAAGTGGAGATAGGCAGGGAGGGCATCTGAAGCCCAGAGGCCTGGGTGATTAGTCACGAAGAGGTGCGTGCCAGGGCCTGGAAAGTGCAGAGCAGGAAGCAGAGCAATTCTCAGATGGTCAGTTTTGTTTGCAAAGCCTTGGACTTCACACGAGAGTTTCATGTTTATTTCTGAGGCCAATGGGGAGCTGTTGGAGGTTTTAGCAGAGGAGGATGTGGTCAGATTTTCATCTTAGAAAGACCCTGCCAGTTGCTGTGGGGAGATGACTGGCTCACAAAGAACATTTAGAATGTTGTAGTGACCCACAACATAAGAGTTATAACCCAGATCTGTTTTGCCATGTGCTACAACTCACTCATTTTCTCTCTCTTTCCACATTTTTTTTCACTCTCCCAGGGATATATACCTGTTCTTCCCAAGGCATCTGGATGAACAAAATACTGGGGAGAAGGCTGCCCACTTGCCTGCCAGGTACCTCACTCACCAAGTCCTATGCCTCAATGTCTCCCATCTAAGGCCCTAGGACCCTGAGATTCTCTGCCTGTTAATGAAGTGTGTGGGGGGGAATGCTGTTTTGGTTGTTTTTTAAGAGATCTTCAGAGAGTCAAAAGACAGAGAAGCCCAGCCTCATGTCTTCTGAAACCAAGCCACCTCTATATTCAGCCAGATCTATCAAGTTAAGGAGCCTCCTGACTCCCTTCTTTCTAGCTCTGCTCCCTTCCCACCAGGTTTTTCACCCAACACAGTTTGCCTATGCACCTATTGTGCGCCAGGAAACTCCAGAAAGTGGGCATCCTGTCCTCAAGCATTCACCATGCTATAGGGATGGTATGCAACATAAAACAACAAGACACAGTAAGGCGTTCTTTCAAAAATCAGTATGTTCAAGCTCTAATTGTAGCCTTCTTTGTGGCTCACTTACTGCATCCACTTTAAAATGGAAAGAGAATTTTGTGGTAACAGGATGTGTCACTATGTAAACAGACTCTGGGGAGATTTTGTGGATATCTGCTTTAGCGTTAAGAGTGTGGATGATGTACATTGCAATCACAATGCATACATATATTCATATCTACCCATTAGAAAACTGTAGCTTCAAAATGCACACCGCAGAGTTAAACTATACCACACAAAAAAATAAATTTAATATTCTCAAAACAGTAATTTACACTTAAAAAAAAAAAAAAACAGTTGTGATTGACAGATATGATCATTCAAGACTGCACTGAGGAGCAGAGATAACTAAGTGTCCTTGATTCTGTCCGTGACATTTGCATGAACAATAGGAGTTTGCAGCATGGTTAAGCATCAGGTGACATTTGTATTTTACTGAATTAAGAGTGCTGGATAAACTGAGATACTGAGATAGCATATTATTTCAATGATACATTTTAGCAACCTTTGATAATTCACTCAGTAGACTTCTAGTTGTGGAATTAGACATTAAAATGAAAGGCTATGGAGTTGTAGGCCATTAATCATTAAGAACTGAAGAAAGTATTAGGTTTTGGGAGTAGGTTCTTGACCCTTACAGGTATTAAGTGATCCCACTAAGGAGAAAGTAACTTACATGGGGAGTTCCAGGATGCTATGAATGGTTAAGGAGCTCAACTGCTAACCAAAAGGTTGGAGGTTCAAGTACATCCAGAAGCACCTGAGAAGAAAGGTCTGCCAATCTACTTCTGAAAAATCAGCCATGAAAAACTCTATGGAGTACAATTCTACTGTGACATACATGAGGTTGCTATGAATCAGGGTCAACTCAACAGCAACTGAAAAATACACATGATTGTAGGGGAATAGAGGGTTGAGAAACCATCAGGCTGACTTCATATAAGATGTCTTTATGCCTAAGAAAGAGCTCATCAGGAGGTGGAGCATGGGAAAGGCCATCCATCCCACACTTTACCACTTCCTGACTGTCATCTCTGATAAGAAATCACACCTTTCTGGGGGTAGGATTCTACACATCACATATAAGGGAGCAGACCAAGTTCACTCACAGTATTTTATGACTCTTAGTGATCATTGTCCTCTATATTTGTACAAAGCATCTTGGATACAATGAGTCATGTGTATTAGGCATAACTCTGGTGCATTTTTGAGTCAAGCCAAATACTTCTAAATTTTCTCCTCCTCAACACCAAGATTGAAATTAAGTGCAAGCCAGTATGGAAAGAGCCATTTCATCTAACCTCATAAAGTTCACCCTTGCAAGGGGTCTTCTAAGTAAATATTATTTGTTCCCTGATTTCACAGATGTGAAAGCTATGCATCAGGGAGGTATAGTGATTTGTCCAAGGCTACCCCAGGAAATTAGGAACAGAGCAGGAAGGAGAACCCAAGACTTTGGATATCCACACAAACAATACTGAGCAACTTATTTCAAATATTATGAGAGACATTCTTAGACTCTGAACATGCTTCATGCCATGCTCTTGAACCCATAATCCTAGGAAATCACAGTTTTGTTCTAATGGCCCTCCCCTAGTACTCTCTATATTCTAGAGCCCAAATCTGGCTTCAACTTGAGCAAAGATATAATGTTTCTAGAAGATTCCTTTGCCCTAGGAAAGAATAAATGAGCACTTCCAAAGGCTTTTTGTATGATTCAAACTGTTGAAATGACAAGAGTACATCAAGAACGTTAGTGAAGAAAATGAAGGGTAGAGTCATAAGAAATGGGTTCCAGTTCTGACTCTGCCACTAATGACTTTGAGTAAATCACTTGCCTTCTACGAACATGTTTCTCCATCTATAAATTATCCATTCATCAAGGTTCCTCTAGCTCTGACATGCTGTGATCTGGGGTGTGTCCCTGGCACTTTGGTTTAAGGAGGGTACTCTTCAGCCCTGGCTTCATCACAGCGAAGGACTGTAGCCACAGATGTTCCTTACCACATGAGAGCCTTTCACTGCTAAATGAGCTGTTATGCAGAACCAGCCACAGTTCCTCCTTGAGATGTTGCCTTGTAGACTGCTGCTTGTAATTGGGAAGTCAGGACAGCTCTCAACTCTGAAAGGCCAGGCCGCAGAGATTTAGTAAACACTAGGTCCTATGTGGCCAGAGGCAAATGACAGGAAGCCCCAGGATTGCGTAGGAAGCATCTGGCATCAGGAAGAAGAACATCTGAAAAACATTAGGTGGCTGAAAGTCTGACCTACCAAAGTTTCCAAGAAAACTCAAATGCTCCTTGCTCTTTAAAGAATTGTTGAAAATATTCAGGGCCAAAGAGTGTAGCCTAACTATTTGCAACCAGGAAGAGGCCCACACTCACACCAGACTTATCTCCCAGATCCAACCACCCTGCCTGGGAAGGGTCTATGTGAGCTTGTTCTTAGCCAGTGGGTGCCGGTACTGAAGACCCTCCACTCATGGGCCAGAGGCAATTGGCTGCAGAAGGCTGGTGGTGCATGTGCATGCTCAGGGTGCAACTTGGTGGAATGAAGTTTTCTCAGAATTTTCTCCTACCCCTGAAGGTACTATAGGGCTCCTGGGTGCAATGATGAGTGGTCCAGAGCAGGGCCTATGCATCATTGCTCATAGATTATGCCACCTTTCCCCAACATTTAATACCCTGAGTCTTAGGGTCATTGATTCATAGCATGAATCCCTTAGGCCAGAAAGAAAAAGGTTTGAGGGTCCATGACGATGACGTTTATATGTCATGAGCTAGCATGGGATATAGGTCAAGACTTTGATCTTAGAATTGTTATGCTCCTGATACTCAACCTACTGAATCTCTGGATGGTGAAAACAGTTAACACACTTTGGCTACTAACTGAAAGCTTGGTAGTTCAAGTCCACTCAAAGGCACCTTTGAAATCTACTTCTGAAAAATCAGCCATTGAAAACCCTACAGAGCACAGTTCTACTCACATGGGGTTGTCATGAGTCAGAATAGACTCTATGGCAACTGTTTTTTACTTGTTTTTTCTCAACCTATTAGCCATGTAACTTTGGGTTTGTCACTTAACCTTCAGAGTGTTTTAATCACCTCTAAAATGGAGGTCAGAAGGAAATGGAGAAGTTTCTAATTTTCAAAGTTTAGATATGAAGACTGAGAGTGGTTTTTTTGGAGAAGGGTGTAGACTTGTTCTAAATGTCCTCAGAAAGCAGAACCAGGACCGTGGGTGTGTGTTATGGAAGGATCTTTTTCAATTTATCATTAAGAACTGTCTTAGAGTCAGAATCATCACTCAATGGATCTGTGCAAAGTAAAACTTAGAGGAATTTGGAATTTGAAAGATCCTTGGAGTTTATCTTGACCAGCTGCATTATTTCACATTTCAAAATCTGAAATGCAGAGAGGAAAAGTGACTCACTCAGAGTCAGACATGAAATAAGAGAGAAAAGCCAGGTCAATCAAGTCCTCAGGGGTCCTGGCTCCTAGCCCAGTGTTTACTGTGACCTGTCAGACAATCTTTTAGGTTCTTTCCATCTCTCAAATTCCATGATCTACAGTTTTTAGAAATTTTCTAAGTACCTACAAAATGGACCACTTCTGGGATATGAATTTTCTTTCTGGGAAAGGAAGGTTAGAAATGACCACAACTAGAGATAGATCTGGCTAAAAATGATCCAGGCCAAAAACGAGCTAGTCCAAATGGTTCAGGATGGAGATGACCCAAGCATGAAGTGGTATGGCCCATGGATGGTCCAGCTACAAATGGGTCAGACTGGTCTAAAAGAAAATTATACCAAAAGTGACCTAAGACAGAGATCTCTCAGGCTGGCATGGCCTAGACAGGGTAGTGTCTCATGGTGGCATAATCTATAATAGATGAGATATGAATTTCCCATAGTGGCTGTTTTCCTATGACTGACCTGACCAGTCTCTGTCTCTCCTCCCCACCCCTCCTTCTCCTTACAGCATGTGGTCAGCCCTCCCGCTCCCTACCAAACCTGGTCAAGCGGATCATTGGGGGGAGAAATGCTGAGCCTGGCCTCTTCCCATGGCAGGCCCTGATAGTGGTTGAGGACACCTCCAGGGTGCCAAATGACAAGTGGTTTGGGAGTGGAGCCCTGCTCTCTGAGTCCTGGATCCTCACAGCAGCCCATGTACTACGCTCCCAGCGCAGGGATAACACTGTGATCCCAGTCTCCAAGGAACACGTCACCGTCTACCTGGGTCTCCATGATGTACGGGACAAGTCAGGGGCTGTCAATAGCTCAGCAGCCCGTGTGGTGCTCCACCCAGACTTCAACATTCAGAACTATAACCATGACATAGCTCTGGTGAAGCTACAGGAGCCTGTGCCCCTGGGGCCCCATGTCATGCCTGTCTGTCTGCCAACACTTGAGCCTGAGGGCCCAGCACCCCACATGCTGGGCCTGGTGGCCGGCTGGGGCATCTCCAATCCTAATGTGACAGTGGATGAGATCATCAGCAGTGGCACACGAACTTTGTCAGATGTCCTGCAATATGTCAAGTTACCTGTGGTGCCACATGCCGAGTGCAAAACCAGCTATGAGTCCCGCTCAGGCAACTACAGTGTCACAGAGAACATGTTCTGCGCTGGTTACTATGAGGGTGGCAAGGACACGTGCCTTGGGGATAGTGGCGGAGCCTTTGTCATCCTTGATGACTTAACCCAACGCTGGGTGGCTCAAGGCCTGGTGTCTTGGGGGGGCCCTGAAGAATGTGGCAGCAAGCAGGTCTATGGGGTCTATACCAAAGTCTCCAACTATGTGGACTGGGTATGGGAGCAGATAGGCTCCCCACAGGGTATTGGGGAGCTCCAGGTGGAGCGGTGAGCCAACTTTTGTCCATAGGGCCTGCCTGCCCTACTCCAGCCTCAAATGAGACTACACCACACACTCCCAACAACGCACTCCATGTTACTCATTAGACCAAAGGAATTGGAATAAACTGGCCCCACATGGCTCCCATCCTCCCCAGACAGCCTAAGGAGTCCCTGAGGGACAGCAGTGTGGTATAAGAGGAAGGCTCTGGACAAGAGTCCTGGGTATGTGATCCTGGCCAAGACCCTCTCCTCTCTGGGCCTCACTCAGCCTACTGACACAATGAAGGGATTAGGTCAGCTGAACTCTAGGCAAGTTCCAGCACTCTTTTCCAGGCCACCCTTGATCCCAGTGGCTTTTACTCACTCTTACTCACTTGTCACACCCATTGGCCCCCTATTGATGTAACTGTCCTCATGTTGAACTCAACTCTGTGTCTATATATTTTCTAAGTCTGCCCTCTGGGCTTACATCAAGTCTAGTTCCTCTTTTAGGATAAAACTAGTCAGATATTCAGAGACAGGGATCATACTCTCAAAGTCCCTGCTTCTCTTTGTTTAATGCCTTAAAGCACTTTCATCCCTGTGGTTTCTCTTCCAAAGGTTTCTTGTAGTCCAAGCTTTATCCCTTATGTTCCCCATTAAAGAAATTTCAAAGGACAAAGAGACATCTAGAAAGGTTTGTGGAGATTAGGAATAGCAGTGGGAGGCTCCCAGCCCCTTCAATTACTACTGTCAACTCAGAACTCATCGTTTGGGCCCATATGCCACTTTCAAATACCAGCTGACAACATTTGAAACCAATACCTGATACCACAGCAAGCATGAAGAAACCCTCTTGCCTTGAAATGTATTCTCTGAAAAGGCTACTTACACCCCAAGTCAAACACGAGAGTCAATCAGATTGCTTGCAAAAGGACAGCACTCATATTGGGACCTGCTTTGATTTGGGGCAGGAAAATGGAAGAAAATGTGGACTGAGGACATTGGGACTCACCAGAATCCTGCCAGACTGTCCAGCTCTGCAGAGAATCCACCCAGCACAGATGTTCAGAGGGATCCACTCTTCGGTTTCCCAGGGCCCCAAGGCCAAGGGACTCAGAGACTCAACCTTGAAAGTCAGTGAAAAGAGACAAAGATCTGAGAGTCCTGCATTGTGGCCCCAACTCTGCCCCTACTGACTTTACCACGTTGGACCTCATTTTCCTCATGCATAAAAGGGCAGCATTAGATCCCTTTAAGGGTCTTTCCAGTCCCACCATTCATTGTCTTCCAGGAGCCTTTCCTTAGCCCTCCCAGGACTGATTATCATCCTTCTCCCTGGAGCTCTCTTCCCTGAAGATTCTACATTAGAGAAAGAACTCAGCCAGAGATGCTCTAAGGAGGTATTCCAAGAGAACAATTGGGAAGTTGTCCACTTTTCCAATCAGTTCATCAACATACACTCCTATGTCTAAGATCGACATATGTAGAGGATGCTATATTTTGCATATTTTATATCACTGCTGCAATGCTCTGTAAGGTGCCTCTGCACTCTGTTACTCCTATTAGGGGATCTAAAGTGGAAATAAACCCTCTGTGGATAACCAATACCCTTGTTTGTTGGTTGTTGTTGTTAGTTTGTGTCTTTTAAAGAGAAACTGATCCTTCATTAAGCCAAACTCTCCCCATGACAGGAAAAGTACAGCTTTTGCCAAATATCTTCTGAGAAGGAGTAATAAGAAAGCAGTTTAATTACTGAGATGTTTATTTCTCAAAGGTTGCATGTTTCTTCATTTGTGTGCCTGCCATTTTTGTCCTTGACTTCACAGAGCTCAAACAAGCATGAAAGACGACCAGGTTATGTGCGTATAAATCTTACACAAGCAAAAGGACTTTCACGTCATAAAAGGAGTAGAGCTTGAAGTATTATGGAAATGTAACAGAGTGAAAGATTTCACACAGTTGGAGGAGATAGGAATAGCTTTGCAAAAAGATTTCAGAAAATGTGCTGGGAGATAAGAAAGAAGGCGTAGTGGATAAAGATATAAAAGCAGGAAAGTGTGCTATGATTGGAATGGCTGAATGATAATAGTAGAAGAAAGAGTAAAATAAGCTATAGTATATTTGGATTCTGTCCTGTATCTACTCCTATCAAAGGTCTAAAGTGGAAATAAACCAAAAAGACAAAAAGGATTCTTTTGTTTTTTTTATTATTGTAATTTCATTGGGTGAAGATTTACAGAGCAACTCAGTTTTCCATTCAACAATTCATACATATTTTGTTTCACGACATTGAATGCAATCCCCACAATGTAATATTATTTATCCCACCTCTACCCTGTGTTTCCTGTTCCCATTGTTCCTTCTTTCCTAACATTTCTTGCCTTCTGAACTTTGTCCTTGGGCAAATTGTTGCCCATTTGATCTCACATCGTTGAATGTTCTAAGGAGTATATACCTCTCTCGTGTTATTGTTCACCTTATACACCAGTCTACTCTTTGGCTAAAAATATTGTCATAAGATTGAGTTCAGTTTTAGGCCTAAGTAGGAAGCAACTAAGGGTCATATACCCAGGGAATCCACTAGTCTCTATCCAACCAGTAAGACTAGTCTTTTATTATAATTTTGAGTTTTGTTCCATACTTTTCCCCACTCTTGTTGTTGTTGTGTGCCATTGAGTCAGCCCTGACCCACAGCGACCCCTCCATATCCAGGGCCTTATAATGTGATCCCTTTCAGAGCGATTGGTACTGGTAAAGCACCATCTTTAGTTCTTCTGGTCTCAGAGTCATGGAGTCTAGTGATTCTTTAACATTAAAGCCTCTCAGAATCTCCCAGGCCTCACTGACTGGAAATTCTGAAGGGTAGGTCTGAGGGCAGGCTGCTGTTACTGTTTTTAGGTGCCGTTGAGTCCATTCTGACTCATAGAGACCATATGTACAACAGAACAAAACACTGCTCTGTCCTGTGTCACCCTCACAATTGTGGCTATGTTTGAGCCCATTGTTGCAGCCACTGTGTCAATCCATCTCAATGAACACCTTCCTCTTTTTCACTGACACTCTCCTATCCCAAGCATGATGTCCTTCTCCAGGGATTGATCCCTCCTTATAACATGTCCAAAGTAAATGAGATGAAGTCTTGCCATCCTTACTTCCAAGGAGCATTCTGGTAGTACTTCTTCCAAGATGGATTTGTTCACTCTCTGGCAGTCCATGGTATATTCAATATTCTTTGTCAACACCGTAATTCAAATGCATCAATTCTTCTGCAGTTTTCCTTATTCATTGTCCAGCTTTCACTTGCATATCAGGTGATTGACAATACCATGGTTTGAGTCAGGCACACCTTAGTCTTCAAAGTGACATCTTTGTTTTTTAACACTCTGGAGAGTCTTTTGCAGATTTCTCCCAATGTGATAAGTCATTTGATTTCTTGACTGCTGCTTCCATTGGCATTGATTGTGGATACAAGTAAAACAAAATCCCTGATAACTTCAAACTTTTCTCTTTTTATCATGATGTTGCTTATTGGTCCAGTTATGAGGATTTTTGTTTTCTTTATGTTGAGATGTAATCCAGACTGTAGTCCTGGATCTTCCCCAGTAAATTCTTTAAGTCTTCTTCAATTTTAGCAAGCAAGGTGTGTCATCTGCATATAGCAGATTGCTACTGAATCTTTCTCCGAACCTTATGCTCTATTCTTCTTCATATAGTCTAACTTCTTGTTTTCTCAGCATACCAATTGAAAAAGTATGGTGAAAGGATACAATTTTGATGCACAAATTTCTTGATTTTAAACCACATAGTGGAGAAGGATGTCATGCTTGGTAAGGTGGAGGATTGACAAAAGAGGGAAAGGCCTTCAACGAGATGGATTGACACAGTGGCTGCGACAATGGGCTCAAGTATAGCGAGGATCATGGAGCTGGCACAGGATCGGGCGCCGTTTCGTTCTGCTGTGCCTGGGCTCGCTATGAGTTAAAAGTGACTCGATGGCACCTAACAACATAACAACCGTGTTCCCTTGTTCTGTTCCACCAACTGTCTCTTGGTCTATGGTTCCCATGAGTACAAGTAAGTGTTGTGGAATTCCCATTCTTTGCAATGTTGCCCATAATTCATTACAATCCACACAGTCAAATACTTTTACATAGTTAATAAAACACAGATAAGCATCTTTATAGTAACTCTGCTTTCATCCAAGATCCATCTGACATCAGCAATGATATCCTTCATTCCTCATCCTCTTCTGAATCCAGCATGAATATCTGGCAGTTCCCTGTCCATTTCCTGCTGCCACAATTTTTGATTTATCTTCACCAAAATCTTACTTATGTATGATATTAATTACACTATTTGATAATTTCCACATTCCATTGGATCACCTTTCTTTAGAATGGGCCTGAATATGGATTCTCTTCCAGTCTGTTGGCCAGCTTTCTATCTTCCAAATTTCTTGGCATAGACTGGTGAAAGGGTCCAGCATCAGATTTGTTTGTTGAAATATTTCAATGGCATTCCGTTATTCCTGGAGCCTTGTTTGGGCTTTGACTGCTAACCAGAAGGAAGACTGGGCAATCTGCTTCCATAGAGATACCACCTCAGAAACCCCAGGAGGGGTCACTATGGGTTGGAACCGACTCGACAGCATTGTGTGAGTCGGAGCTAACCAGAAGGCTGGTAGTTCAAACCCATCAGCCACTTCTCAAAAGGAAGATTGGGCAATCTACTTCTGTAGAGATACCACCTCAGAAACCCAAGAAGGGGTCACTGTGTGAGTCGAATCACCTCAACGGCAGTGAGTTTGGTTTTCTAGGTGTTGGTTTGCTTTTGCTAATGCCTTCAGTGCAGCTTGGACAACTTCCTTTAATACCATTGGCTCTTGATTATATGCCACCTCCTGAAATGTTTGGAAGTAAACTAGTACAGTGACTGTGTAGTCTGTCCATCTTTTGATACTTCCTGTGTCATTCAATACTTTGCTCGTAGAATCCTTTTTAATTTATAATACTGGAACTCTGTTGTTGTTGTTGTTGTTATGTGCCGTCGAGTCAGCCCCGACTCATAGCGACCCCTCCTTGGGTTTCCGAGGCAGTATCACTACGGAAGTAGTATTGCCCAACCTTCCTTCTGAGGAGTGGCTCTAGGCTTAAATTTTCTCTTCAGTTCCTTCAACTTTAGAAATGCTAAGTGTGTTCTTCACTTTTGGTTTTCCAAATCCAGATCTTTGCACATTTCATTATAATATTTTACTGTGTCTTCTTGAGTCAACCTTTGAGATCTTTTGTTCAGCTCTTTTATTTAAGTTCTTTCATTCTCTTTAGCTATTGTACATTCAAGGGCAAGTTTCAGAGTCTCTTCTGACATCCATTTTGGTCTTTTCTTTCCTTCCAATCTTTTTAATGATTTTTTGCCTTGTTCATGTATGTTATCCTTTTTTTTTAATTAATTTATTTTAATTTATTGTGATTTGGGTGAAGATTTACACAGCAAATTCTCTTTCCATACAGCAGTTCACATATACTTTGTCTCATGTCATTGACCACAGTTTACCACAATGCAACAGCTCCCCTCCC
>NW_006921619.1:11145587-11171376 GCF_000298275.1 Orycteropus afer afer | reverse complement strand
CACATAAACTTATAGGCCCATTGTCTGCCAACCCTATATATGATCTTGGATACACTCCCCATTTCATAGACATACCTAATCGTTTAGCTTGTCCACCTATCTATCCATCCATATACCCATGTTTGCCTTCACTGACAACTCAGTCATGTATGTTATCCTTGATGCAATCCCACAATTCATCTGGTCTTCAGTCACTAGCATTCAACATGTCAAATTTATTCTTGAGATAGTCTCTAAATTGAGGTGGGATATATTCAAGGTCACACTTTGGCTCTCATGGACTTGTTTCTGTTTTCTTCAGCTTCAAATTGAACTTGCATATGAACAATTGATGGTCTCTTTTGCAGGTGACCACTAGTCTTGTTCTAACTGATGACATTGAGCTTCTCCACTGTCTCTTTCCATAGATGTGATCTATTTGATTTCTGTGTATTCCACCTAGCAAGGTCCATGTGTATAGTCATGATTTTTGCTGTTGAAAATGGGTATTTTCAATGACTAAGTCATTAGTCTTGCAAAATCTTATCGTAAGATCTCCAGCATTGTTTTTATCACCAAGGGCAATTTTTCTAACTACCAATCCTTCTTCTTTCCAACTTTCACATTCCAGTCACCAGTAATTATCAATCCATCTTGATTGTATGTTTGATCAGTTTCAGACAACAGAAGTTGGTAAAAATCTTCAATTTCTTTGTCTTTGACATTAGCTGTTTGTGCATAAATTTGAATGATAGTTGCATTAATTGGTTTTCCATGTAAGCGTGCATATATTATACTATCACTGACAGCATTGTACTTCAAGAAAAATCTTGAAATGTTCTTTTTGAAAATGGATGCCATATCATTCTTCAATTTTTCATTCCTAGGATATCAGATCATATGATTGTCCAATTCAAAAAAAGGCCAATACCAGTCCATTTCAGCTTGCTAATGCCTAGGATATCGATCTTTGTGATCGGTCTTGATCTATTGGCTAGGATTTTGTTGAAGATTTTTGCATCTATATTCATGAGGGACATTGGCCTGTAGTTTTCCTTTTCAGTGATGTCTTTGCCTGATTTTGGTATCAAGGTTATGCTTGCTTCATAAAATGAGTTAGGGAGGATTCCATCCTTTTCTATGTTCTGGAATAGTTTGAGTATGACTGGTGTCAGTTCTTCTCTGAACTTTCAGTAGAATTCTCCAGTGAAACTGTATTTTATGGTAATTTTTTTTATGACCTGTTCAATTTCTTCCTTGTTGTGAGTCTGCTCAGATTTTCTGTCTCAGGCTGTGTTAGTTTAGGTAAGTAGTACATTTCTAGAAATCTGTCCATTTCTTCTGGATTTTCAAATTTGTTGGAGTATAGTTCTTCATAGTATCCTGATATTATCCTTTTAATTTCTGTTGGTTCTGTTATGACATTGCCCAATTAGTTTCTTATTCATGTTATTTGTATTCTCTCCCTCTTTTCCTTTGTTAAATTTGCCAGTGGTTTGTAAATTTTATTTATCTTTCCAAAAAGATAACTTCTAGTCGTGTTGACTTTTTTCTGTTGTCTATTTTCTGTTTCATTTATTTCTGCTTGAATCTTTATTATTTCTCTTTTTTTTTGGTGACTGTAGGCTTTTTTTGTCACTCTTTTTGTACTTGTTGGAGATGTTGAGTTAAGGTGTTTATTTTATCTCTTTCTTGTTTTTTGATGTATACATTTATTGCTATAAATTGACCTCTGATCACTGCTTTTGCTGTGTCCCAAAGATTTTAGTATGTTGTATTTTCATTCTCTGTTGATTCAAGGAATTTTTTAATTGCAATTTTTATTTCTTATATTACCCAGTGATTTTAAAAGAAGGTCTTATTTAGTTTCCAAGTGTTTGCTCTTTTTCCGTTGCTCTACCTATTGATTTCTAATTTTATATCATTGTGATCTGAGAAGATGCTTTGCAGTATTTCAATGTTTTTAAATTTATTAAAGTTTGCTTTGTGTCCTAACATATGGTCTATCCTGGAGAATGTTCAATGTGCACTGGAAAAGGATGTATAATGTGGTGGTGTTGGGTGAAGTGCTCTGTAGATGTTTATAAGAAGTTAATGGATTGTATTGTTTAGTTCTTCTGCATATTTGTTGAGTTTCTTTTCAGTTGTTCTATCATTGATTGAAAGTGGTGTATTAAAGCCTCCTACTATGACCATAGCATAGTGCCTAAGGCACTTGACTGCTAACCAGAAGGCTGGTGGTTCAAACCCACCAGCCACTCCTTGGAAGGAGGAGGGGGCAATCTACTTCTGCAGTGATACTGCCTCGGAAACCCAAGGAGAGGTCACTATAAGTCGGTCCGACTCAACGGTACATAACAACAACTATGACTGTAGACTCATCTATTTGTCTTTTCAATTCTGTTAAAGTCTGACTTATGTATTTTGGGGCTCTTTCATTGGGTGCATAGATATTAGTATAGTGCCTAAGGTACTTGATTGCTAACCAGAAGGCTGGCGGTTCAAACCCACCAGCCACTCCTTGGAAGGAAGGTTGGGTGATCTATTTCCGTAGTGATACTGTCTCAGAAACCCAAGGAGGGGTCACTATGAGTCAGGGCTGACTCGACAGCACATAATAACAACCACACATGTCCTCTCGTTCAATTGGTCCTTTAACCACTATATAATATCCTCCTTTGTCTCTGTTTTTGTCTTAAAGTCAATTTTATCAGAAATTAATATTACCAGTCCTGCTCTTTTTTGTTGCCATTTGCTTGATATATCTTTTTCCAACTGTTGATTTTTAATCTATTTTTGTCTTTCTCTCTAAGGTGTGTCTCTTCTAGACAGCTGTTCTTGTTACCTAGTGCCATTCTAATAAGAATATACCACAAATGGGATGGCTTGGACAGACATGAATTTATTCTCTTACAGTTCAGGAGGCTAGAAGTCCGGGTTCAAAGTGCCAGGCTCTAGGGGCTGGGTGAAAGCCCCTCAGCCTTGGGTTTCAGCTCTGCCTCCAATTCCCAGTCCACTGAAGCTAGAGGCTTTTCTTCACTCAGACAGCTGCTGGCTGCTGAGGCTGCCAAGCCCAAGGTTGACAAGTAAAAAGGCACAATCCCAATATTACCAAACCACATGGCAGGCCATTAATTCAAGTCCATTGTAAGTCCCCAGGTTGGCAGAGTATGGCAGGCTGCTGAACAATGACACAGCTACATGCAGGGTCCAAGCATGCCATAAGCTAGAGACTATCCTCAATGCTTCTCCTTATGTACAAGGAGCAGACCACATCCCAAAGGCAGTTACTCAGCTGCTTGTAGTAGATCCCACCATGGAGATGATGGCCAGTTTCATCATGGGGAATAACTACCATCAGCTGCCCAGCCACTCAACCAGGCCCAGCCAAGTTAACATACAAACATAACCACCACAACAGCATATTGATGGGTTGTATTTTCTTCTCCATTCTGCAACTCTCCGTCTCTTGAGTGGTGCATTTAATCCACTAACGTTCAGTGTAATCATCAACAAGTATGAATTTGTTGCTGTCATTTTGTTATGTGTTTTTTCATGGTGTTGTGATTTCTTTGTTCCATATAAATATCTGTGCTGAGTTCATTTTCTTTATGAATCGTGTTATCCCTTCCTTTGTTGCTATTGTTTTACTATTTGCTAAATATTTGTGCTTGTCCTCTTTTTTATTGTGAAGGTTTATCATTTTTCTTTGAGGTTACCCTGTGATTTATAATTTCCTTCCCAAGTTCAGAACAGTTCGTTCTATCTTGAAATTTTCTTTATTTTCTCACCATTTAAAAGTTCTCCAACTACACTATTTTTCCCTCTTTTTGGTTTGCAGTTTTCCTCATTTGCCATTTGACGTCTGTGGTTCCCTGTTTACAATCTTGTAACTTTGGATACTATCAGCTATTTTACTTTGGATACGTCCATAATTGGGTTGGTTTCTGGGTCATGTCATCATGTGTGTTAATGGTCAGTTGTTGTTTGCTGTTGTTGGTTCTCTGTCCAAAGGATTCTCTTTTGTGTCTCTTATAAGGTTGGTCTGGTTTTAACAAATTCTCTTAATTTCTGCTTATCTGGAAATGTCCTAACTTAACCATTATATTTGAGGGACAATTTTGTCAGGTATATAATTCTTGGTTGGATTTTTTTTTTCTTTCTTTCACGATTTATATATACCACCCCATTGTCTTCTCACCTGCATGGTTTCTGTGAGGATTCAGAGCTTAGTCTTATTGGTTGCCCTTTGTAGGTACCTTTTCATTTTCCCATGCTGCTTTCAGGATTCTTTCTCTGTCTTTGGTTTTGGTGAGTTTGATGATGATATGTCTTGGTGATTTTCTTTTGAGCTCTCTCCTATTTGGGGTCCATTGGACTTCTTGAATGGATATGTTCTTGTCCTTCACCATATCAGGGAAATTTCCTCCGAAGAAATCTTTGACAGTTTTCTCTGTGGTTTTATTTGTCCTTTCCTGTTCTGAAATTCTGATTACATGTAGGTTATTCCTTTTGATGGTATCCACATGAACTTTAGGCTTTCTTCACTTTGTTTTCATCTTTTTTTCTGATTGATCCATTTCCAAAGAAGCATTGAGGTATCTGTTTTCAATCTCACTAATTCTGTCTTCCATTGATTCAATTCTACTCCTTTGTCTGTTCAAAGTGTTATCTTTTTCTGAAAATGTAGTATTAATCTTCTGGATTTCTATCCATACATTTGTATCATTTCTAATTTTCATTTATTTTGTCATTTTGTTCTTGTATTGTCTTCTAAAATTGTTCTATGGTTTTGTCTGTTTTCCTCAATTTTGTCAGTGTTTTCCTTGATCTGTCAATCTGTTGAAGGTACTAACTATAATTCTTTTGAATTCCTTATCAGGGATTTCCAATGCTGTGTCTTCCTCAGGGATGTGTTCTGGTTCTGTATCCTGGTCTCTTTTTCTACTGCTTTATCTTGCTTCTTTGTGTGGACTGTGATGGTCTGTTGTCTCTGAGACATTGTGACATTTATGTGTTTATATTTAATTGGTGGAGTATTTGCCCAAGATTTTCATTTTCTTTGTTTTGTTTGGATGTCATCTGAGTAAGCAAGGAACTGTACTCCTCTATTCACTAGTTGGTTGTACTTATGCACTCACCACCTGTCTCCTTTCCAATCATCAGGCACCCACATGTCCATGTTGTCCTTGCAAGTGGATCGTCTTCTTAGATCCCTGAAATCTGAATGAGAATGCTGTGGCTTTAAAGATCCAAAATGGCTGCAGCTTGTAAGCATTCAAAATGGCTGAGCCCTCTGGACAGCTGAAAGTCCACAGCTCAGTTTGTCTCCTTCTTTGCTGTTTCCTTTTTTAGTCATCAGCCACCATGTAGTCATCCATGCAGCACTAGGAGAGCAGGGATGATTTTTAGGTTGATTCTCAGGACCTAACACCACTTGGAAATATTCAGGCTGCCCATGCTGTCAGGATAGCTGACAGTCTGCAGCTCTGTTTGTCACTTCATTCACAAGTTTCACTCAGTTTTTTCTACTAGTTGATGTTTAATCCATTTCTGTATTCTTCCTTTCCAGGATTATCTTCTGTATCTGTGTCAATTGGTTTCTCTTTTCTTTGTCGGAGAGGGTCTGTGTAGCTTGTCTGCTTATTCTGCCATGTTACTGGAAATCCAGAATTTTCTTTTATTCCTACTTGTCTGAGTGTTTTTATCATGAAAGGATATTGGGTTTTGTCAAATGCTTTTTCTCCATTGATTGAGATAATTATCTATGGAATATTTTCCTCCTTTTTTTTTTTTTCTTCTTTTTCTTATTGGTGTGGTATATTAAATTGATTGATTTTCTTATATTGAGCCATGCTTGCATTCCTGGGATAAATCTCACACTTATGAATCTTTTATTTTCACACAAACCCTGACTCTTCAAATGAAAGTCTGTATTTCTAAACTTTGGCTTCTGTTTTGCATTTGTGTAAAAGAATGGATTCTCCAACTTCAATAACTGGGGATCCACAGGGCCATAAGAACTTCTATGGATGAAAAATACATCAGATAAAATTTCAAAAATAATATTCTCCTATGCATGTAAATAGGAGCTCTGGTAGCATAGTGGCTAAAGCACTTGACTGCTAACCAGAAGGCTGGCGGTTCAAACCCACCAGCCACTCCTCGGAAGGAAGGTTGGGCAATCCTACTTCCGTAGTGATACTGCCTCGGAAACCCAAGGAGGGGTCGCTATGAGTCGGGGCCGACTCAACGGCAAGTAACAACAACAACAACAACATACATGTAAATATCATGTATTGGCCCTGAGACATTCTATATCTATCCATGATAATAGATTTATTAAATATCAAATGGTCACCTTATTTCCAAGTTTGTGATGAGTGCCATGCTTTCCTTCTTTCTCCCAAGTCCACCTCCAAAACAGAGGGAAGGATGTAGAGACTGAGTGTCAATTCCTCTTCTCAGAATCTTGACTATGGAAAGGAAGAGAAGGAAAGACTTTGAAGTGAATGGGGAGCAGGGAAAAGTGGAAGTTTGGTTTTTAGAATGGAAAGGTTTGATTATGCTTTACAAGTATAGGAAAGGGAGAGATAGAAGAAACAGGACAGGGATGAGAATCTCCAAAGCTGGGTCCTAAAAGTTTGCAAGTAATGAGATTCAGAACACAAAATTATTTCTGAAGACAAGAAAGTCCACAGGTGCAGGAGATGGAGAGGAAGATCATTGAGGGAGTTCACATTCTGGCTTTGGAGCATCTGCTGGGAATGAAGGCAGGGGCACAATGCTAGCTTGGGGAAACTAGCCAATGGCATGTAGAATGGTGCTGGGAGATGCTGAGAATGCAGTCACCATTGCAGCACATTCATCCATGATTTTGGTACCCTACTCAGATCCTGGTAACACATACAAAGAAGGCAGATGACTGCAGAGATGTAGGGGCTTGAGGTATGAGCACATGGGGAAGACACAATGTTTAATCCATTTAATCCATCCATTAGGGGTGCTGGCAAGAGTGAGAATAGCCAGAGTTGGGAGTCAAGAAACCTAGAATTAGAGCTTTTCCAGTAACTCACAGAATAATTTTTGGCAAGTCAATTCCCTTCTTGGGGACTTGTTTTTGTTTTATCTGTATAAAGAGAAGGATAGGCTAGGTGATTTCCAAGGGCTTATTCAGTTGTGTAAACAGTAGAAACATGGTATGGAGCAAGTATACACTTGTTATGGGGATCTGCAACCACATAAGATCCTGAGGAAGGGCTTTTTTTTGATGAGATAGTACATGAGGATCGTTTATTATTCAGGACTATTTCATTTCTAAGTAACAGAAAACCAACAAAAGCTGAAGGAAACGAAAATAAGAGAGTTTATAGACTTCCATAACTGACAAATCCATACCAAAAAGCTTCAGGTAAGTTTAGATCGAGGAGCTCAAACATCAGGATGCAATCTCCCTCCCTTTATTTCTCATCATTCAGCTCCATTTTTCTCTGTTAGTAGCATCATTCTCAGCAATTCTCAGTGAAGTAATTGTTGGAAGATATGTGTTCATAGCCAGCAGATTAGCAATTCAAGCAGAAAAATAAAATTCTCTTTTTTCTAATATGTTTAGAAAAATTCCCAAGTCAAACTTTAATTGTCTTGGTGGGTCCATATTTCTATCTCCAAGCAATTGCTGTGACCAAGGGATAGGCATTTTGATTAGCCAGATATGGGTCACATCCTACCACTGGAACTAGACATGAGGTCAATCCAACCCGTGTTGCATGGATTAAGAATGAAGGAAGAAGTTCAACTCATAAGCCTTTCTATTATTTGGCTGAGAGTTAAGCCACAGAAGTGAGTTCAATTCTAAGCCCATGGAGATGCACTCCTTAGTATAATGAACCATGGCATATCAGAAGGGCAGCATTTGCACAGGAAGAAAGGTAGGGAGGCAAGAATGCATTGGCAAGAAGGACACATGGAAAGGGTAACCACAGGGAGGAAGTGGGAGGTAAGATATTATACTCCAGGGAATGTAACCTGTAAAACAAAATGTGTATGAACAGTTGAATATAAAATGAATCTGCTTTGTAAAATTTCACCCAAATCACAACAAAAAATTTTGAATAAAAAAAAAAGAAGAAGAAGAAGAATGAAAGAAGGAAGAGTAGGCCCCAAAGAAAATTAAAAGTGCTGTTACTAGAAGGGGCAGAGGATGCTGAAAGATCAAAAATAATAGCTAACTAGAAGGTTGGCACTTCAAACCCCACAGCCACTCCTTGGAAAGAAGGTTGGGCAATCTACTTCCGTAGTGATACTGCCTCGGAAACCTAAGGGGGGGTCGCTATGAGTCGGGTTCGACTCGATGGCACATAACAACAACAACAATAGAGGGTGAGGTCCTGGTAGATCTGGCAAAGAGCAAGATGAAGCCAGAGTGTGACTTGTCCTTCCCTCCCTTGACTGCAGTGTGTGGGCTGCCCAAAGTCTCCCGGAAGCTGTTGGCCAGGATCTTCAATGGACGTCCGGCCCAGAAGGGCACCACCCCCTGGATTGCCATGCTAGCACACCCGAGAGGACAGCCTTTCTGTGGGGGCTCCCTTCTAGGTAAGGAAGTGGAAGGGGCGGGGGACCCAGGGTTAAGAGACTACATGGTTATTAAGGGACCCTATTCCTAGAGGTTAACCAAGATGGCATTATTGAGAATCACTGTCCACACCAGTATCAGAGCCCAGAAGTATAGCATGGTAGAAAAAGCCCTTAACTGAAACAGGAAGACATATGTTTCTATTCTAGCTGCTTCCTCCAGTCAACAAATACCAACCTAAACCAGGTCAGTTTCTGGCACTGAGGAAGATTAAGTCATAGAGTTAGACCCTCAAACATGGATTATAACACCAGGCACTTATATGTTGTTCAAGGGCAAGGTAAGCCAGGGTAGTGGGACCAGAGAGAATCAGAAAACTCTCCCTGGGGAAGTGAGGGAATGTAGATTTAGGAAGATCTTGAATGCCATGCTTAGGAATTTACATTTTATTCTGAATGTGACTGCAGGTTTATAAGCATATTCTGGAAAGTTCTTTCTAGAGGCAGTATGGATCGAAAAGCAGGTGAATCAGAGGCCAAGAGCTCAGTGAGGTGGCTATTGCAATAGTGAGGAAAGAAGTCATTAGCCTTAGAACAAACATAGATTGGGAGAAAGAAAGAAAATAAGGAGACAGATTTTAAAACATTAGGAAATAGGACTCAAAAGTTTGTGTTGGATTTAATGTAGGTGAGAGTGGGGAGGAGGATGGAAAAAGAAGAGCTAATGGCTCTTCCTGCTGCTTGCTGGCTTTGTGATCTTGGGCTTTTCAGAGACTTAATATCCATCTTTGCATGAGCAGTTTGGTCGGGATGACTTCAGGCCCATTGCAGCTCTGACATGCTAAGCGTAAGGAATAGCAACCAAGAGTCCCAGCCTAGTTTCTGATCAGATCTCTTCACAAAGGAAGAAGGCTTAGATTAATCCACCTCTGTTTGGGCAGCTTGGGGCTGTTAGCGTGTCTTTCCCTCAGCCTCTACCAGGGTGCAGACAGCTCCTTGTCAGGGATACTCTTGGGGTGGACAAGTCCTGAGCTAGGGCTGCAGTTAGACCACCCAGAAATGTGAGAACCAGCAAGCAGATGTGAACCCTCTTCTGCAAAGAAATAATCCTTATACTTCCAAAAACAAAGATGAACCTTCTCATTTTATGAAGGGAGCCTCTCAAAGGGAAAAAGCAAGTGAACAAAGGTGTTAAAGGGAGAAATATGTGGTGAGATAAGGTTGAGGGTAATCCAGAGGGGAGCAGAGCAGGGGGAGCACCAAGACAGAGAAGGACAAGAAGATATACAGAGGAGAGTGACAGAGGCAGAATTAGGAAGACAGCGAGAGGACAAAAAACAGTGATAGACAGAGAACAATGGGGAAATGATAGAGCCCTAGAAAATGAAAGAGGGGGAACTGAAAAGAGAATGAGAAAAAATATAAAAGTATGACCAGAGGATGAAAGACTGGTAGGGCAGGAGAGACCAAAAAGAGGAGAAACAAGAAAGACAGAAAGGAAGGGGGGAGGCAGAATGGAGAAAGAGAAAAAAATCAGAGAGAGAGAGAGGGAAGAAGAGGAGAGAAGGAGAAGGAAAGGAAGTGAAGACTCCACTTCATCAGACATTTTGGATTTTGTTAGAAGGCAAGTAAAAGAGATGGATTATGTGCCCACAGTTTTAAGAATCAAATTAGTTTTCTTAAGCCTTGACCTTTAAAGTTTCATAATGGCAAGACTTACTTGTATTTTGCATGTTCATTCCCTATTATGTGTAGAAAGATTTAAAGCCCACTTTTCTACTCTCTCCCAAGCCAAAAGTTCCCACACACTTTACCCTCCCCACAGCGCTCCTAATTTATAATCTCTCTCCTCCTTCTTTTCTTCAGTGTTGTGATGGGAGGGAACAGGTAGTGCAGGGAAGAGGACCCAGGAGAAGAACTGGGGAATAGCAGAAGGAGGGAAAGTACCATTTCAATGTCCACTCTGAGGCCTGGATAGAGGGAGATTGTCTCAGAGACTCATTATTTGCAGAGCTGGGAAAAGAAGTTGTGTCCCTGGACTCTCTGTTCCACAAATCTGAATTCATCTATATAGCTCAGAATCCTGCTCTGACACAAGCTCTCTTAACCTGGGTGCCTTAGAATACCTGGAAAAATCCGGCTAGTAGCCCCAGAATGGACAACGATCAGGAATGCCTAACAGGAGAACCAGAGATGGCTTAGGTACAGGCTACTCAAAACCTTGTAGCCATAGAACATAGTGGCTCCTTAAGGGGCCAAATGGAGCCTGAAACTCCTGCTCCAGAAAGGTATCTGCTCTAGAAAGACTCTGAACTTTGACCTGATGCCCCACCCCAAAACCCTGGAATCTTTCTTTCTATTTGTCTCATCCTGGTTATGCTTCTGGGCTCAGCTACCTACTGATTTGTCCCACCTAAATGATGAGCTGAACTCTAAGCTTGAATTAAGCCCAGGGCAAGACTAGGAGATGGATTTGTCCATCCAGGAGAAGAAGCCAGATAAGTGGCCTGCTGGGTGGTGCTGGACATCCTTGCTTTCCTGCAGATCTCAGGGTCAATGTCTATACAATAAGAAGAAGACCAGAGTGGTGGCTCTCAGCCATGGGAGCAGTAGAATCACCTGGGGAACTTTTAACATGTTTGTGCCTGAGCCTCATCCCCGTGACTTAAATGGTTTAAAGCACTGATTTATTTATTTATTTTTTAATTCCCCAGGTGATTCAAATGTGTAGCCAGGGCTGAGAAGCACCATATTAGAGTAGTGATTCTTAAACTTTAATATGTATAGGGATCACTTATGGGATCTTGCTAAAATAGCAGATTCTGGTTCAGGAGGTCTGCAGAGGGGCCTGAGATCCTATATTTCTCATCAGCTTCCATGTGATGCTGAGCTGCTGGTACACAGAACACACATTGAATAACAAGACCTGAGATACAGCCAGTGAGCACAAAGATTTTTTTGTGGGAACTCTTGGGCTATATAGAGGTCACCAACCCCAGGAATTTAAGGGACTAAATTAAGGGACCTCTTTAAAGGGTTTGGTCTTGGCCTGGGTTGGAATATACAGATGAAATCATATTTCAATCCCTCATCTTCAGAATAGGATCTTGTAAGTGTCAGATTTGATGCCATGAAATGCAGTGGAGAGGAGTATGGGCATCTGCAAGGCCTTGAGGATGCCCTGAGATACCCCAAAGCACCATACCTGGAGTTCAGGAAAGCGGGATGGTGCAGTGCAGGATGGTGTGTGCGTGTGTGTGTGTGTGTGTGTATTCTGTTCTCAGGCACCAACTGGATTGTGACTGCTGCTCACTGCCTCCACCAGGCACTTGACCCAGAGGACCCAATCCTACATGACACAGATATAATCAGACCTTATGACTTTAACATCATCTTAGGTGAGTGACAGGAAAGTTGATTACTGAAGACAGGGCAACGTTCCAGGGAATGGAGTGCCACTACTGTCATTTTCCAAGGCATATTTATTCACTCACTCATTTTCTAACTCACTCATCATGGCAGGAGGCTGGATCAAATGGAGCCCAGGACTGGAGTCCAGGGACCTGAGTTCAAGTGTAGTCTATGATTTTCAAGTGATGTAAATATGAGCAAGTCATTGAAGTCTACACCTCAGTTTTCACAATGATAAACTGAAGAGTCCAGTCTAGTAATTTCCAAAGACCCTTCAGGCTTCTATAAATCTGTGGTTTCAAGTGGAGTTCTGGTGGTATAGTGCCTAAGGCATTTGACTCCTACCCAGAAGGTTGGCAGTTCAGACGTACCAGCCACTCTGAGGATGGAAGATGGGGTAATCTACTTCAGTAAAGTTTTATTGCCTCAGAAACTCAATGGGGGTCACTATGAGTTGGAATTAACTTGATGGTAGTGAGTTTGGTTTTGATTTTTTTGGTCATATACATGAAATCAAGGCTTTAATTCTTTGTAAAAGTGAGAGCACCCACTGATTTAATACAGTTAAATACACATTTAACCACTGATACTTTTCCAGAGTCTAAGGACACAAATATAAATAAAAGCATCTGGTTTCTGTTCATTATGCTTTCAGGCCAATAAAGGAGTAAGAGCAAAGAGATCACTAATATAAAGTAGTATGTAGTAAGGTCTTTAAGAGGAAAACAGATAAAGCACCTTGAGAATTCATAGGGGAAAGACTTCTAACTGAAGAATCTAAGAAGCTTCATGGAGATGACAATATATGGACCAAGCACTAAAGTGTAACTAGAAGGTTTGAACATGTAGCAACAGGCAGAGGAACAAACATTACAAGGTAGACAGATAAGCTCATGAGGAAAGACAGAGGTGGGAACCAGTGAGAATTGTAGGGAAGGGCAGGTAGGGTGGGATGACTGGGGGGGAAAAGTGAGTGAAGGCAGTGAAAGAGGTAAAACTGGAATCATGGGTTGGATGGGACAGAGGCTGACAGGGAATAAGTTGTGACCCTTTCCTTCATTGCCTCCATGCCTCACTTGTCTTCTTCTTGCCCAGGCAAACACTGGAGGTACCAATCAGATGAAAAGGAACAGCATCTCATGGCCAAACACATCATTCTCCATCCCCAGTATGACCCCACCACATTTGAAAATGATGTGGGTCTGGTGGAGCTGTCCAAGAGCCCTGTGCTGAATGACTTTGTGATGCCCATCTGTCTGCCTGAAGGGCCCCCTGAGGAAGGTACCACCCCCATTCCACCTCTACAGAGTCCCCCTGCTCATTCATTTCTTCCCCAGAGTTGGCTAGGCTCTGATGCCAACATAGCTTGTAGCTGAAAAACTGAGCCAGGAGACTGTGTCTACATGATTCTCTGGCTACCTCCCCTACAAGAGCTAAGTCAGAGCTGGTTCCAAGGCAGTACAATGTGTTAGTAGCATGTAGTAAACAGGCAGACCTAAGTGTTATAAAAACAATGACCCATGTATGAAAATAGAAACCATATTATTTAATTTAACAAAGATAATTTAATATAGGGTATTGAAGGATTTAGGAGCTCTGGTAGCAAAGGGCCTAAGGCACTTGGCTGCTAACCAGAAGGCTGGAGGATCAAACCCACCAGCCACTCCTCAGATGGAAGGTTGGGCAATCTTCTTCTGTAGTAGGACTGCCTCAGAAACCCAAGGATAGGTCAATAAGTCAGGTCTGGATCCAACTTGACAGCACATAACAACAGCAACAACATTGAAGGACATAAAAAGTAAAAGGGGGATGTTTTGGTAATAAAGGTAGTAGCTACAAGAAGAAATCACCACCCCTAGTGCCAATAGAACAAAGGACAGAGATTGGAGTTTTAGAAGCTAGAAGCTTTTGAAAAGGGACCTGTGGAGGTGTCTGCAGAAGAGGTCCCATACAGATGATGCTAGCTAGCTGGAAGGTAGCACCAACTTCCATGCTGGGGTGAAGAATCATTTCAAGGACTATGCCAACAGTAACAGCAAGCCTTCCAGTCTCCCTGGAAGTGTCTGCATATTTTCAGGAAACCAGCGGCCAATTCAAAGTCTCACATCCAGCATCACAAAGCCAAATATACAAGGGCACATTTGACACTGAGGTACAATACCAGCGTAGGTTCAAATCTCAGTGCTGCCATCTCCTAGGTGAGTGACCTTGAGAAAGTTACTTAACCTTACTGAGCCTCAATCTACTTACCTCTAAACTATAGATAACTCTCATGGGTGTGGTTATGATGTTTAAATGAGATAATATTTAAACATATCCAACATAAAGTAAGTAAACGGATGATCCAACCCATGCCAGTTTGCTTCTTTTTTGCTGTGTGCTGAATTCATACATTGTGTGATATACCACAATTCACTTTCTATAGTTCAAAGATGATGTAAAATATGGCCAAGATGGAATCTGAGAAGTACTTAGGGGAACTGAGCAAACAGGAAAGGCACAGATATAGCTTGTTCTGATTCAACAGATGTCATGTGCTTACCACTGCCAGTTGCTTCACATTCATTAACTTATTTACTACTCAGAAAAGCCATGTGAGGTGGTATTGTAGCCCCCATTTAAAAGATAAGAAAACCGAGGCTCACCAAACTGAAGGGACTTACCCAAGGTACGGGTTGTATGAAGCAGATCTAGGGCTAACGTATAGGTTTCCAACTTTAGGCCCAGTGCTGTTTTAAGTATCCAACTTTAAGCCCAGTGCTGCTTTGAGTATCCAAGCTCTTTTTCAAATGCAAAAAGAATTGCTCTCTCAGTTTCCACATCACCTCTCAGATTTTCTAACTTCATGGACTTCCAGAATGTCAGAGCTGGAAGGAATCTTAAAGGACGTCAAATCCAGCCTCTTCATTTTGTGGATGGCGAAAGTGAGGCTCAGAAGGGAAGGAAGGAGGACTTGCTAAAAGCAGCATAGCATATTGTTGACCAGGCTGAACTTTTTGTTTATTTGCATTTATTGACTGAGTACTATATGCCAGCATGGTTGTAGACAAGGGGATAAAGCTATGAACAACATAGATGAGATTACTGCTTTTATGGAAACAAGGTTCCATGCAGGGCTTCAAATCAGTTCAATCTGGTTCAGTAATGGTCAATGCAGTGAAATCAGAGCAGACCTGAATTTTTAAAATTTGAGTGAAGCAGAACTATAACCAGAATGGGAAAAATTGCAATCAAAGCCCTAAAATGAGATACTTAGAAGAGGCATAGTGAGCCCTTTCAGGAGCCTGATGAGGAAGATTGGATTATTATGGAGATTGACATACATTCAAAGCAGTGAAGTTGGCAAACATCTTTGAGCAGGACACCAGTGTTTCTGACTTTGCCGATCAAGAGATTTGCTTGTTATGCAATGTGCACACTGCCTTTGTTTTCTAAGAGTGAAATTAAATTTCTAGCAGTCTGCCTACTGTAATTTTTCCCATTATGACTATCATTCCAGTACACCCACATTTTACAAATTTGGGTCCATTCCAGTTTTGCTTTTCAGGCCATGGAAGAACCAAGTTAGATGCCATGGTTCCATGCTAGTTAGAGGTGGGAGAGAATAAACACCTAAACAAATCAGGTAATTTATCATAGAATCAAGGGCCCCAAGATCTGTTGTAGGTAACCTCTGACCCAGCAATCTTTCCTCCCCACCATACTGCCTTCAACTGAGGGGCCAATTCATCCATTCCTCCAAAGGCAGAATATGATGGGGCTGCAAAATGTAACCCTCTAAACTCCACAGACAACCTCTCTGCTCTCATCATGTCTTCTCTTCTCTAGGGGCCATGGTCATCGTCAGTGGCTGGGGAAAGCAGTTCTTACAAAGGTTCCCAGAGACCCTGATGGAGGTGAAGTTCAATTTATACTCTAAGGATAGTGACCCTTCTGCCTGGCACTGGATCTTCCTTTTCCATATTGCCTCTCAGGAATTTCAAGGCTTGGGTGGGGGATAGCAACACCAGGAATCCAGACTCACCACAAAATCTACTGGGACTTTGAACACCAGCAACATTGATCTGTTTACATATCATGGGCCTCTTGTCTCTAAATATTGTTCAATGTTCCTAGAGGCTTATGAAAGTCTCGGTTATGAAAATTCTCCCAGAAAACAGTGGGCTTGGACACCCTAATAGGCCATGATCTATCTGTACACTACAAGAACTCACATATCAGATTAGCCATGAGTGGGCCAGCGTTTTATGAGACATGGTCCTTGCTATAATGAACTTGACTATGGCATTTAGAAGGAGCTCTGGTAGCATAGTACCTAAGGCACTTGACTGCTAACCAGAAGGCTGGTGGTTCAAATCCACTAGCCACTCCTCAGAAGGAAGATTGGGCAATCTACTTCCGTAGTGATACTGCCTCGGCAACCCAAGGAGGGGTCACTATGAGTCGGGTCCGACTCAACGGCACATCATAACAAGAACAACAACAACATGGCATTTAGAATTCCACATTAGTATCATTTCAGAAAACAACACTGAAATAGAAGTTGGGATCTGTGGCTCTTACCAACTTGGTGGATGATCTTAACCAAGTCATTTTGCCTCTCTAGTTCAAAGTAAGGTTGAGCAATCCTACTTCCGTAGTGATACTGCCTCAGAAACCCAAGGAGGGGTCGCTATGAGTTGGGGCCGACTCAACGGCACATAACAACAACAACAACAACAACAGGCCAAAGTATCTCAAATTACAAAGTCAGGGGCAATTCTAGATGTTCTTCTCTAAACTTTCCTATTCTACATCATCAGGTTCCTGGTTGACATAGCTGATTTCCAAATACTTCTACATGCTCTTTTAACATACTTTAAAATTTTAGTAGCAACAACCATTCACTAACTCCTAGGTATTTCTTTGGAGCCTTCCCTCTTCCAGACATTGTACTAGCTACTAGGGGGTGGTGCTAGAGGGACAAAAGGAAAGATCTGATCCCTGGCACCCTTGGGCTTGAAGTCAAGAAGGAGAGACAGAAAGTAATTACCAATGTGATAAATGTGATAAGAAGTCCGAGATGTTCTGCATCATATAATTGAAGATCTGGTCTCATCTTGGGTGTTCCAGGACGGCTTTGTAGGAGGGCTTCCCAGAGGAAGTCACACATAAATTATAACTGATCTATGAATAGAGGTTAATTAGGCAATAGACAATTTGCTAAGGAGGCAACTCCATGACCCTGATTTCCTCTTCTATCTTATCTGGGGAAGGCCATGGCCCAAGAGGGCTTTGAATGGCTTCTGATCCCCTCCCAGCAAGGGCCAACAGGCTTTTTGTACTTTGGGGACAAATGGCCCATCCAGCTCTTGGTTTTTGAATGAGTTTATTGAATGAGTCTTGAATGAGACTATATGTTTCCTCTTACTCCAGACCTCTACTCTAACATTTACACCCCAACTGAATCAATAACAATAATACAGGCAGTCCCTAGACTTGTTGTTGTTGTTGTTGTGTGCCGCCGAGTTGAACTCAACTCATAGCAACCCCTCCTTGGGTTTCCAAGGCAGTATCACTACAGAAGTAGATTGCCCAACCTTCCTTCCGAAGAGCATTCGGGTTAGCAGTCAAATACCTTAGGCACTATGCTACCAGAGCTCCTAGTCCCTGGGCTACAAACATCCAATTTACATCCTATTATATTTAAAATTCAAGGTACATACTACGGTTTTTAATAACAAACAGGTGCTATTTTGTGACCATGCATCCAAACATAATTATTATTACAGTATTATGTTAAAGATGTTTTAGTGTATCTGAAAGTGTTTCTTTAATATTTTTTATGCATAGAAAGATACACTAAAGACTATACTAAAGACAAACATTGACCAACTGACTTTAGATATGAACCGTACCTAACTGTTCTGATTTACACACAAATTCGACTTAAAGCCAGACTTAAAAATGGAACTCCTTTGTATTCCAGGGACTGCCTGTAATGACAGTACTTTAAGGAACTCTGGTAGTGTAGTGGGTAAGGCATTTGGCTGCTAACCAGAAGGTCAACAGTTCAAGCCCACTAACTGCTCTATGGGAGGAAGATGGGGCAATCTACTTCTGTAAAGATTTATAGCCTTGAAACCCAATGGGGGTCGCTATGAGTTGGAATCAACTCAATGGCAGTGGGTTTGGTTTTGGTTTTACATTTACATCAATTTACTACTTCAATGGAAAATAATTATTCCCTAGGTCCTTACAATGTTCCAAGCTGTGCAAAGTAGAAATACCCACTGCCGTTGAGTCGGATCCGACTCATAACAACCCCTCCTTGCATTTCCAAGGCAGTATCACTACAGAAGTAAATTGTCCAACCATCCTTCTGAGGAGTAGCTGGTGAGTTTGAACCATCAGCCTCCTGGTTAGCAGTCAAATGCCTTAGGCACTATGCCATCAGAGTTCCTAAAGTAGAAATAGACAAGCCCAATGTCTAAAAGCTCACACTCCAGTGAGAGAGAACAGCACAAGTAAATTCTTGCTACAAAGTAAGCAGCAATGACCCTTAAAAACCAAATAAACGCACAGCCATAGTGCGTCTTTTAGGACAGAGTAGAACTGCCTCCATAGCATTTCCAAGGCTGTAAATCTTTACAGATTCAGACTGCTTCATCTTTCCTCCTCGGAGGAGCTGGCTGGTTCAAACCACCAACTTTTTGCAGCTGAGTGCTTTTAATCAGCATGCCACCAGAGCTTCCTCAATAAACTTTAAGTTACCTTAAGTATTTATACAGTTTGCTGCTTACAAACTACTTACTCATCTCTTTTTTGTACAGCACCTCCATGTGATTATCATGTCAAATATTATGACTTCCATTTTTCAGACAAGGAAAAAGTCACAGAGATCTGAAAGATAACATGAATAAGTCCATGTCCAAAGTTCCACAGCTAGTAATCGTATGAGTAGTGGAAAAGACTAACCATGGCTTTTGCATACATTGCTAGGCAAGCATTATTTATCTCCGTTTTACAAATTAGAGAACTGAGGCTCAGAGAAGGCAAATGACTTGCCCAAGATCTTACAGCAAGTTCTTGGCAGAGACTGTACTAGAACTTGGATCACCTGCTTCTCCATTTGGTGCTCCTTCACCAGCATCTAAGGAAGACCCTTGGTGCTTCATCAAGGAATAGGGAAGGGGTGGGGTTGGGGCAGCGAGGGAGCGGAGAGCCAGCTCCATTAGTGTCAAAACAACAGGGGCTCGCTCCTCAGCCAGCAGCGGTGGAGACCAACAAGGGCCTTGTGTTTCAGATTGAAATCCCCATTGTTGATCATCACACTTGCAAGGAGGCCTATACACAACTGAAGAAGAAAGTGACTGCAGACATGATTTGTGCTGGGGAGAAGGAAGGTAAGTCAAGAGACTGCAGATAGGTGGCAGAGGACAATGGCACTGCTAGCTCAGGGGATAGGTGTGGAGCCCAGCAGTGGGAGGACAGGAGATCATGCAATCTGGTAAACTGTCAGTGGTGCAGAGGGAGCAGAAAGAGGAAGGACAGGGGCAGGGCGGATCTTCCTTTGGAGAAGTGGAGTAAGAGAAGAGAGCATGAAGGAGGACTGAGTAGAGGGCTTAGAAATTCTGTAGCTGGATACGTATCATTTCCATCATTCCCTTCCCCAAAAACTAAGGCAGTTTCAGCTCCAGGTCTGACCCAGCAAGTCTGAGCCCAGGTTTGGGTCAAACGGTCTGCTGCGCCCTCTCGTGCCCAACTTTGTGAATTACAAAACAGACTTGGGGAGAAGGAGGCCTTAGATTTTGGTGCTGTGGGTAGTGGGCACGTTTTAATTTATCTGTATCTCTGATTCATCTAGGGGGGAAGGATGCCTGTGCAGGTGATTCTGGAGGCCCCATGGTGACTCTGGATAAAGAAAGAGGCCAGTGGTACCTGGTGGGCACGGTGTCCTGGGGCGTGGACTGTGGAAAGAAAGATCGCTATGGAGTGTATTCCTACATCCAGCACCACAAGGATTGGATCCAGAGGGTCACTGGGGTGAGGAATTGAACTCAGTTCCTCAGCCTCCATGCCATCTGTCCATGGTCAATCAGCAGCAGAGAATAATTATCTGATGCAAAATGCCCTTCCTTCCTTTGCCCCTTGCCCTTCACAGCACTGGGCCCTTCCAGCCCACTCATTATTTGATGATAAAGGGACGTCTCTGTTTCCTCTTCACTCACTTTAAAGAGACAGAATAGCAGAGTAGTCAGAGAACAAGACTGAATCCAGGCTCCATCGCTTACTGGCTTTGCAACACTGGGCAGGTGTCTTCACTTCTTTGAACCTCAGTTTCCACATCCATAGATGGAAATGGCATACCTTTCCTACCTCATAATATTTTGATGAGTATGAAATTAATTAATATAAACATAGAACTTATCATAATGCATAGCATTAACTAAGTGCTCGATAAATGTGACTTAACAGGCATCAGGCAAACTCTGGCTGAGTCTTAGGATGATTAGTGATGCAGCCTTACCTTTAAACTTGACATTCTCCTTCATTTGTTCACAAATGCTCTGTGCTTCTTTGCTATTATGCAGCTTTCCCAGCCCTAGGCCTTCACTCATAAAAAATTAAAAGGGGCAAGGTTCTTAGTCCCATGGCATGTCCCATAGTGATATAGTTATGACATGCACTAGACACCAAATTGTGAGAATACCTGAGAGAAGCAGAGGCAGAAAGGCAGACTAAGAATGATGTATTGGGAAGTCATATGCCTGGTTCTAGAACTAGCTCTTCCCACCGCCCTGCCTCAGCTCCCTGTATGACCTTAGACAAATTCCTTCCTTTCATCTCAGAGGATCCATCCAGCTCTGATAATCTAGGATCAATTTATGCCATTTTTTCCCTGCTGAGGTAGAGTTAAAGCCAAGGTAATATAAAAACAAATTACCTAAGTTCAGAAGAATCTTGGTGTAGACATAGTGCTGTTACTGCTGCAACATCCACTCCCACCTACCACACCTAGTTTCCCAAGGACAAGGCCCAAGCAAAGTGCTAGCCAAGGGATCTAAGTAGAGCACTTGCTCTGGACCCTGGCCTCCTTCCCTTCCTGAGTTGGACAAGGTAGGCAGAGACCTCAGGCCCCTGTATCCTCCTTCTTTAAATCCACAGATGACACCAAAGAGTCAATCCTCTGCTTTCCTCCTCTTCCTCCTATTCCTCATCTTGAACTCTCCTACCCTACAAAATCATTAAGTGCTTCCAAAGTAGAGTGTTTCTCCCATCTAAGAGACACCTTTCTCTCAGGAAACTTCCAGAGACCTCATCCCCTCCATGCTTATAAGACGTATGTTCTCTAAGAGATCAGAAGCCCAAGTCTCTGTAATCTCTTCTATTAAAATTGGTCTTCATGAGGAATTTTAGCTCTTGGACTGCATTGCATCTACTGGGGTCATTCTGGGTGTTTTGCTGAAAGAGGAAGATAATGAGAATTTATAGACATAGACACTAAGCCATAGCTTGAACACTCAGGGACATTAATTAGTATCCTACCACTGTATGAACTGATTCTTGGTCCTATGAGCAAGTCATTCTACCTTTCTAACCCTATTGTTTATTCTGTAAAGGGAAGATGACAGTGGTACCAAATTCCATTAGATAATTGTCAAGGAGGTAGAGCATTATTTTAGACACCCAAAAAGAATCATGATACAAAGTTTTATAATTCCCCAAACCATTCCAAGACAACATGCCTTCACATTCTACAGCATAGCTAAGCATCCCTATATGCCAGGCTGTACTGGCTGCTACAGGGTCTAGAAAGATGAGGAGAGCAGGATTCATGCCTTTTAAGAGTTCCAAATACAAGAAATGACACATGCACAAGTGACCACCATTTAACAGAATGAACTCTGCCACATATTATATGATGGAGAAGCCTGGAGGTAGATGAGAGACCATTCTAGTATAGAAGTGTGGTTAGGAGTGAGGATACCAGGAAAGAGTTCCTGGAAGAAATGGTACTGGAGCTGATCTTTAAAGGAAGATGGATACTTGGCTGGACAGACTAAAGAAGGCCTTCAGATGAAAGGAGAAAAGAGTAAATGTCTCCTCAAGCTTTCCTCAGATTTACACCAACTCCTGTAGCATAGTGCCTAAGGCACTTGACTGCTAACCAGAAGGCTGGCGGTTCAAACCCACCAGCCACTCCTCGGAAGGAAGATGGGGCAATCAACTTCCATAGTGATACTGCCTTGGAAACCCAAGGAGGGGTCACTATGAGTCAGGTCCGACTCGACGGCACATAACAACAACAACAACCTGCCAGAATAATGACATGTCCAGTAGACCAGTGTTCTGGTTTTGGGGACAGATATAGCATACATACCATCTAAAAGAGATTTTCTCCCTAAAGTCAGAAACAGCCTCAGGATTTGTGCACAATCACTGACTTCAGGCCGGACCCGAGTTATCTTGTTTATTTCTCAATTGCAACTTCATCCTTACTTTCAGGAAACATCTAGATGGGACATAGAACTACTTGCCCTTGAACCACAAGCATTTATTAAGTATACCAGCTCCTGCACTGGTGTTGAGGGTTAAGAAACTCAAATATTTACGGAATCATAGAAGCAGAAAGTAGGAGTGTCTATCAGGACCATGTTGCCCAATTCTGTGACCTCATTCATGAACATTTTAATAATGGAAACTCACTACCTCCAAAAGCAGCCCATTCCAACTTTAAAATACACTGTCTTTTAGGAAGGCATTTATCCAACCAAAATCCTTCTCCCTAGGATATATAATATAGAAGTTGGGAAAAATACACAGAGTTGCTGTACCAAAAAGAATTGGCCAAAGTTCAAACATTTCAGCAGTTAGTTTATGATCAAGAACCAATGGTACTTGGTCACAGAGGACATCAAGCTCAATTGGCATAACATACTACACAAAACATTGTTCCACCTCCTACTGTGGTGAGAAGCAACTGAGATCTTTAAAGCTTGCAAGCTGCCATCTAGATGCAACGATGGGTCTCTTCTCATCCAGAGCCAAGAAGAATGAAGAAAACCAGAAATTCATGGAAACAATTAGTCCTCGCGACTCGTACACCATCTGATCTGTAGCCTATATGACTATGAGACCAGAAGAAATAGATGGTGCTTGGCTACTACTGTCAACCACTTGGAGGAGGATCTTTGTAGGAGACCCTGGATAGACAGGGAGAACAATGTGGAACAAAACTCAAAATCATTTGGGAAAAAAAAAAAAAGTGGGGAACAGGTTTGCTGGCCTGATGGAGCCTGGTGGAACTACTGAGACCATGGCCCCTAGCTGCCCTTCAGGTCTGGAATTGAACACATACCTGTGGCTTCCAGCCAATCAATAGACAGGCATATCAGTTGAGCATTTACCTGAGGTAGACACACTCCTTCGAGAGAACAAGCATGAGAGAAAGAAGGGCTGCTCAGGCACAGGGAGACAGCTCAGCGGGTAGGAGTGCATGGAGGGATGGACACAGGGAAGAGGTGGCTATCGGGAGGAAGTGGGAGGGGAGATGTTTCATTGTGCTAAATTGTAGTCAATGTCATGAGACAAGGTGTATGTCAACTGCTGTATTGAAAGTGTATTTGCTCTGTAAATTTTCACCCAAATCACAATTTAAAAAAAAAGAAAAGAAAGAACCAATGGTACTGAAGGAAGTAGTCCAAGCTGCACTGAAGGCATTAGCAAAAAACAAGGCTCCAGGAATTAACTGAATACCAACTAAGATGTTTCAACAAATGAAGGCAACACTGGAAGCACTCATTCATCTATGCCAAGAAATTTGGAAGACAACTACTTGTCTAACAACAGGAAGAGAGCCATATTTGTGCCATTCCAAAAAAAGGTGATCCAACAGAATGCAGAAATTATCAGACAATATCATTAATATCATTGACAAGTAAAATTTTGCTGATGATAATTCAAAAACATGTTGTAGCAGTACATCAACAGGAAACTACCAGAAATTCAAGCTGGATTCAAAAGAGTATGTATAACAAAGGATATCATTGCTGATGTCAGATGGATTGTGACTGGGAGCAGATACTACAAAAAAAAAATGTTTACTTGTTTTTCATTGACTATGAAATGCATTTGACTGTGTGGATCATAACAATTATGGGTATCACTGTGAAGAATGGAAATTCCAGAACACTTAATTGTGCTCATGTGGTAACTGTACATAAGCTAAGAGGCAGTTGTTTGAACAAAACAAGGGTCTACTGCATGGTTTAAAATCAGGAAAGGTGTGCTTCAGCAGTGGCATCACTACAGGTATGCAGGCGATGCAGACTACACTGTTGGACACTGGGAGAAGGAATGACAGAAAATGACTGTCTCTAAAATTTTTGTACAGTGTTTCAGCAGAAATTCATTATTTTTTTATTTAAAAAAATTGCTATAGTTAGTTATAACAATAAAAACATTTTTGTAAGTCCAGATTATATGTATCAGTACACCCACAAGGCAAAAAGTCTGTCCTAATTTACTCTTTGAACATTATAATTTACTCTGGTCAGAGCTGTCATTGACTTTTCAAATCACATGGTTTCATCTGCACACACTACAAGCATGCACTGTTATTTTTAATGCTGCCAGTGTATTTGTAGTCACTGAGTTTGTCAAACTTTCTAGTATTTTACTTGCAATATTGTGGTAAGTAGTATTTCTGAAGCTGTATCAATAACTTTTTGAGAATGAAGTAGTAATTCAAGGAAAAGAAGAAAAATTCAAAAAGCTACTGACAATGGGATTCAATGCAGAAAAATTTTACAAAACGTTTTGTTGTTTGTATTCGTATAACTTAAGAAATATTACATATAAGCTATTTACAACTGTATTTATCACATATAATTCTATAATTAAAATTGATAATAAACTTTACTGAGGATTCTATATGGTCTGATACAGGAGACAGTCCATGGGGAAAAGAGTTGACAGCATGAGTTACCACCTTCATGACACCAACCTTAGCCGATACCACTGCATGTCAGGGTTGTATCCTTTTACTATATTTATTCAATCTATATGCTGACCAAATCACCTGAGAAGCTAGACTATATGAAGAAGAATGTGACATCTGGATTGAATCTCATTAACAAGCTACAATACACAGATGACATAACCTTGCTTGCTGAAAGTGAACAGGACTTGAAGCACTTAATGATAAAAATCAAAGATTATATAGTCTTCAGTATGGATTACAGCTCAAAGACAACAAAAATCCTCACAAGTAGACCAATAGGCAACATCAGGATAAATGGAGAAAAGATTGAAATTGTCAGGGATTTTATTTTACTTAGATCCACAATCAGTGCCAACAAAAGCAGTAGTCAAGAAATCATCATACTGCCTTGGTATATCTGCTTTAAAAGATCTCTTTAAAGTGTTCAGAAGAATAGATGTCATTTTGAGAACTGTGTCTGATAGTGGCATGTTCAACCATCTCATATACATGTGAAAGCTGGAAAATGAATAAGGAAGAAAGAAGAAAAATAGATGCCTTTGATTTTGGTGTTAGCAAAATATATTGAATATACCATGGAGAGCCAAAAGAACGAATAAATCTGTCTTGGAAGAAGTACAACTGGAATGCTCCTTAGAATCAAGGATGGTGAGACTTGGTCTCACATATTTTGGACATGTTATCAAGAGGGAAAAAATCTCTGCAGAAGGACATCAAGCTTAATAAAGCAATTCTTGTTGTTGTTGTTGTTTTGTGCCGTCGAGTCAGCCCCGACTCATAGCGACCCCTCCTTGGGTTTCTGAGGCAGTATCACTACAGAAGTAGATTGCCCAACCTTCCTTC
>NW_006921619.1:11144085-11144917 GCF_000298275.1 Orycteropus afer afer | reverse complement strand
GAACATGTTCTGCTTTCCAGCAACCCCAAGGACCCTCCAGACCTGCAAGACTGAAAAGGTACGACATTCCTCTTGTTACTCTTATACCCCACACCTGCTTGGTGAATGGAGGTGCGGCCATCCCCCCCTCCAACCTACCTTCTGGGCTCACAGGAACTCCATCACAGTCTGTGTGCTCAGACGGAGTCTGGGTGCCCTGCCCTGTCCTCCACTGATATTTTTTTCTCTCTTTTCTTATTTTTTGCTTTCTTTTTCTGGTGATTAGTTTGCTTGTATTTGTATGTTTTAAACCAATTATTATTATTAATATTTTTGTCCTTTTTACTATTATTCTTAATCTTCCCTTCCTAAGTCCTGGTTTTCAGCATTTTATCTTCTCCCTGTTCCTGGTTGAAACTTTTTTTTTTTTTAATTTAAGTCTCCCCACTCCCCGCTTTTTTCTTGGGGTTAACCCCTTTCCTTATTTTTCTTTTTGCATTCTTCCCATTTTTTCCCCTTCATTATTCTCCTTCTCTACTTTTTTTTCTCTTAATGTCCTATCCCAAGATATTGCAGGTTTTCTTGTTTTTTCTTCTTCTTTTTCCCTTTTTCTTTTTTGGTTACTGTTCCTGCGTGATTACATGGTGTGTTTTTTGTCCATGTGCTTATAGTTTTTTGAAGGTTATTCAATTGTAATTTGTGTCTAATTAAGTGGGAGACAACAACAGTCCCCATAAGACACAACTACACCCACACCTCCTGTGACTTCACTTACTGAGCAAGAGCTACTACCTCCTTCTCCACCAATGGGCCAACGATAAAAAACCACCAAGAAAAGCCTGAACCACCCTTG
>NW_006921619.1:11097887-11141885 GCF_000298275.1 Orycteropus afer afer | reverse complement strand
GATCCTGGTGGAACCACTGAGACTATAGCCCCTAACTGCCCTTCAGGTCTGGAATTGAACCCACACCTGTGGTTTCCAGCCAAACAGAAGATAGGCATATGAGTTGAACATTTACCTGAGGTAGATACACTCCTTGGAGAGAAGAATCATTGAGAAAGAAGGGCTGCCTATGCACAGGGAGAGAGCTTAGGGGGCAGGAGTCCACGGAAGGATAGACACTGGGAAGAGCTAAATATGGGGAGGAGGTGGGAGGGGAACTGTTGCATTGTGGTAAACTGTGGTCAATGTCATGAGACAAAGTATATAAAAACTGCTGTATGGAAAGAGAATTTGCTCTGTAAATCTTCACCCAAATTACAATAATAAATAAATAAATAAATAAAATGTGCCACTAAGTTAATAAATTCCTACAATTCATTTAAAAACAATTTAATAGTTGTATATAATTAGGTAAGAATTAATATCTAAATCACTTAGAACAGTTTATGGTCTAATGATATGTGGTAAATACAAAGTATGAGTTGGAATCGAAATTATTTACCTTTTTATTCCTGGATAGTAAATGTACAGCAATGTCTACAGTAATTCCAAGTTGGCAAGATTTCTAACCATGTCACAATTATTCATTCATTTTACCCAACTATTTAGAACTGCTATTTTAAAAAACCTTGTAACAAAATGTTAAATGTTTCTCCCAAGTAAAGCAAGCACATGGTTAAAAAAAAAAAAAAAAAAAACCTTCGATAAGATGGACTGACACAGAGGCTGCAACAATGAAATTAAATATAGCAATGATGGTGAGATGGCACAGGACCGAGCAGTGCTTCCTTCTGTTGTACATAGGTTATTATGAGTCAGATCTCACTCAACAACATCTCAGAACAACAAAATACAGTTTTTATAACTAAAACTATGATTCTGTACAATGAGTGCTGTTAGCAATAATGATCATGGCTGGATTTCATTAGCAACAGGAGCTATTGTTCTTGTTGGAAATACACATTTGTTCCAATAAACATCAGCATTGAGTCAAAACTCCTTGCTTGGTTTATATTTTCTCATACTCTGATGATTCTGGTGAATTGTGTTTTCATTTATCAAAATTTTACTATATTCCATTAAAATCACTGTACCAATGAAGACAAAGACTATGATGGGAAGATCATATTATAGATACAAAAGCATGTCTTAGATTTTTTAGGTCAGTTCTGATTAAATATCTTGTCCTATTATTCCTGTCGTGGTACATTTTGCACTCTACTGCTAATCTAAAAGCTGTGGTGGCACAATGGTTAAGCACTTCGCTACTAAATGAAAGGTTGGCAGTTCAAACTCACACAATGACTCCACAGGAGAAAGACCTGGTGATCTGCTCCTATAAAGATTAAAGCCTAGAAAACCCTGTGGAGAAGTTCTACTCTGTCACATGGGATTGCTATGCATTGGAATCAACTTGATGGTACCAAACAACAGCTAACCTAAAGGATGGCAGTTTCAACCCACACAGCAGCACCATAGCACATTAATGTTTCCTTGAGGAAAAAAAAATGATACTATTTGACTTTACAGTGGTAAACTGAGGGAAGAAAAATCATTGAAGGCATGTGTGAATAGCAAATGTGAAGACACAGACATTAAAGGACATTGAATGTCCGAGGGAAACTAGTTGACATGCTGGACCTGGAGAGCAAGACAAGATGGGGGAAAGAGCACCATTCAGGAAAATCTGTAGGTATAGGGTAAAGAAAAGCCTGTAGTATTGAACTTGATTTTGGGAATGGAGGGACATTTGAAGTTTTTGAACCAAGGAAAGATGTTACCAGATTTACTTTTCAAATAAGACATTAACCCGCAAGCCAGAAAGCGGCTGGCCAAGAGAAGGAGGGGAAAAAATAATAATAGTAATAGTACCCATGTTGTTGTTGTTGTTATGTGCCGTCAAGTCAGCCTCGACTCACAGTGACCCTTCCTTGGGTTTTCGAGGCGGTATCACTACAGAAGTAGATTGCCCAAACTTCCTTCCGAGGAGTGGCTGGTGGGTTTGAACCGCCAGCCTTCTAGTTAGCAGTCAAGTGCCTTAGGCACTATGCTACCCATGAGTACTGTGGAAAGACCAGGAAGCCAGCTCGGGGTGGTGGCAGTGCAGATCAGAGCAGCTTGAGGAAGGAGATAGACCAGAAAGCTGGCCAGGGGCAGCAGCAGTGCAGTTCAGAGCAGTTTGAAGGAAGAGGAAGACCAGGAATTTAGCAGAGTGGTTTGGAAAAGCTGAAGAGACCAGGAAGTGATTGGAGCAGTTTGGAACAACTAAAGGAGACAACCTTGTCTGTCAGTTTGTCCTACTGTGGTGATTTGCATGTTGCTATGAGGCTAGAGGCTATGCCACCAGTGTTTCAAATGCCAGCAGGGTTACCCATGGTGGGCAGGTTTCAGTGGAGCTTCCAGACTAAGCCAGATTCCAAGAAGGAAGAGGCCATCCATTTCTAAAAGAATTGACCAGTGAAAATCTTAGCAGTGGAATACTATCTTAAATATTACTGGAAAACCTTGTGAATACTCCTGTAACATTTTCCAATATAGTGTTTGAAGATGAGCCCCTTAGGTTGGAAGGCACTCAAGGTATGACTGAGGAAGAGCTATCTCCTCAGAATAGAGCTGACCTTAATGAAGTGGATAGAGTAAAGCTTTAGGGACCTCCATTTGCTAATGTGGCACAATTCAAAATGAGAAGAAACAGCTGCAAACATCCATTAATAATCAGAACATGGAATGTATGAAGTATGAATCTAGGAAAATTGGAAGTTGTCAAAAATGAAATGAAATGCATAAAGATCAATATCCTGCCTTGGATATCCATTTCAGTGAGCTGAAATGGACTGGTTTTGGCCATTTTGAATCAGACAACCATATGATTTACAATGCTGGGAATGACAAGTTGAAGAGGAATGGTGTGGCATTCATCATCACAAAGAATGTGTCAAGATCTATCCCAAAGTACAATGCTGTCAGTGATAGGATAATATCCATACACCTACAAGGAAAACCAGTTACCACTACTAATATTCAAATTTATGCACCAATCACCAAAGCCAAAGATGAGGAAATTAAAGATTTTTACCAACTTCTGCAGTCTGAAATTGAACAAACATGAAATCAAGATGTATTGATTATCACTGGTGATTGGAATGCAAGAGTTGGTAACAAAGAAGAATCACCAGTAGTTAGAAAATATGCCCTTGGTGATAGAAGTAATGCTGGAGATCACATGATAGAATTTTGCAAGACCAACGACTTATTCATTGCAAATACCTTTTTCAACAACACAAACAGTGACTATACACATGGACTTTGCCAGATGGAAAACACAGGAATCAGATTCACTACATCTGTGGCAAGAGGCAATGGAAAAGCTCAATATCTTCATCCAAAACAGGGCCAGGAGCTGATTGTGGAACAGACCATCAACTGCTCATATTCAAGTTCAAGTTGAAGCTGAAGACAATTCAAACAAATTCAAAAGAGCCAAAATATGACCTTGATTATATCCCTTCCAAATTTAGGGACCATCTAAAGAACAGATTTGATGCATTGAACATCAATGACCAAAAACCAGAAGAATTGTGGGATGACATCAAGAATATCATCTATGAAGAAAGCAAAAGGTCCTTACAAAGACAGGAAAGGAAGAAAAGACCAAAATGGATGTCAGAAGAGACTATGAAACTTGCTCTTGAACAGTGAGTAGCTAAAGCAAATGGAAGAAATGACAAGATAAAAGAGCTGAACAGAAGATTTCAAAGAGCAGCTCAAGAAGACAAAGTCAATTATTATGATGAAATGTGCAAAGACCTGGAGTTAGAAAACCTAAAGGCAAGAACACACTCAGCATTTCTCAAGCTGAAAGAACTGAAATAAAAATTTAAGCCTTGAGTTGCAATATTGAAAGATTCTATGAGCAATATAATGATTTATGCAGGAAACATGCAAAAAAAATGGAAGGAATACACAGAGTCACTGTACCAAAAAGAATTGGTCGATGTTCATCCATTTCAGTAGATGGCATATGATCAAGAACCAATGGTACTGAAGGAAGAAGTTGAAGCTGCACTGAAGGAATTGGCAAAAAACAAGGGCCCAGGAATTGATGGAACACCCACTGAGATATTTTAACAAATGGATGCTCCACTGAAGCACTCGCATTTCTATGCCAAGAAATTTGGAAGAAAGCTACCTGGCCAATTGACTAGAAGAGATCCATATTTGTACCCATTCCAAAGAAAGGTGATCCCACATAATCTGGAAATTATCAAACAATATTAATATCACACGCAAGTAAACACTTACTGAAAATAATTCAAAAATAGTTGCAACAGTATATTGATAGAGAACTTCCAGAAATGCAAAGAGGGTACAGAAAAGGATGTGGAATGAGGGATATCATTGCTGATGTCAAATGGATCCTGGCTGAAAATAAAGAATACCAGAAGGATGTTTACTTGTGTTTTATTGACTATGCAAATGCATTCCATTGTGTGGATCATAACAAATTGTGGATAACATTGAGAAGAATGGGAATTCCAGAACACTTAATTGTACTAATGAGGAACCTGTACACAGACCAGGAGGCTGTCGTTCAAACAGAACAAAGAGATACTGTATGGTTTCAAATCAGGAAGGGACTGTGTCAGGGTTGTATCCTTTCATCATACTTGTTCAATCTGTATGCTGAACAAATAATCCAAGAAGCTGGACTATATGAAAAAGAATGTGGCATCAGGATTGGAGGAAGACTCGTTAACAACCTGCAATATGCTGACCACAGAACTTTGCTTATCAAAAGTGAGGATGACTTGAAGCACTTACTGATGAAGACTGAAGACTACAGTTTGCAGTTTGGATTGCACCTCAATATAAGGAAAACAAAAATCCTCACAACTGGACCAATAAGCGGCATCACAATAAATGGAGAAAAGATTGAAGTCATCAAAGACTTCTTATTACTTGGTTCTACGATAAACACCAATGGAAGTAGCAGTCAAGATGTGAAAAGACATATTGCATTGGGCAAATCTGCTGCAAAAGACCTCTTTCAAGTGATGATGAGCAAAGACGTCTTCTTGAACACTATGATGCGGCTAACCCAACCCACGGTCTTTTCAATCACCTCATATGCATGTGAGAGCTGGACAATGAATAAGGAAGACTGAAGAAAAATTGATGCTTTTGAGTTGTGGTGTTGGTGAAGAAAACTGAGTACCACGGACTGCTAAAAGAACTAACAAATCTGTCCTGGAGGAAGAGCAGCCAGAAGGCTCCTTGGAATGGAGAATGGCCAGACTTCGTCTCACCTACTTTGGTCATATTGTCAGAAGAAGGACATCATGTTTGGTAAAGTGGAGGCTCGATGAAGAAGAGGAAGGCCCTCAACAAAATGAATTGACAAAGTAGCTGCAATGATGGGCTCAGGTATAACAAGGATAGTGAGGCTGGCACAGGACCAGGCAGTGTTTCATTTTGCTGTGGATAGGGTCACCATGAGTTGGAGATGACTCAATGGCACCTAACAACAACAATGAGTACTATACTTCTTTAAAAAAAATCATCTATATGACAACAAACTTTGGTCAACAACTACTTTACAATGAAGATGAGGATGTAAAGGGGTAGGAAAACTAGATTATTGGAAATGGAACAACCAGAACAGAAATAATCAGAATGTTCATGCATTGTGAAAAATGTAACTAATGTCACTGAACAACTTGTGTAGAAATTGTTGAATGGGAACCTACACTGCTGTGTAAACCTCACTAAAAATGCAGTATTATTTTTGCTTGAAAAAAAATGAGGCATCAATGCAGAAAGTGAGCTGAAGAAAAGGTTAAAGGAAGGGAGAATCAAGGTGGCTACAAAACATCAGGCAAATGACCTTATGGTCCTTAATAAGGGCAGGACAGTGGAGGTGGAGAAAAGGAATCTACTCCTGAACCTTCAGAAGCCACTTTTCATGGATTCCCAAGCACTATTAACACCCAGGATGAATCAATAGAGAAGAGGGCAGGGACCAATATCCAAAAGTAATAATGGTTTTTCAAGTCCTTGATCTTTCTGTGACAAGCTGGCAATTAGCCCTTGGCTCCAGAAAGGAAGCCAAGGAATTCTACAAACTTGAGGGAGGAGCCAAGCAGAGCCATTGCAGTGATTTCCTGCATCTGGTGTGTGTTTGCCTTTTTCAAGAAGATAAGGAAAATGTCATTTGGATGGAAAAATGCAGGCACAATTCCCAGCAATAAGCTTCTGATCATAGGCAGAAAGAGCCAGGACATTTTCAACACATAGGCAGAGATCACAAAAGATCTGAGGGAGTCCCCTCAAAGGAATGGGGTGTGAGAATAAAGCAGTGTTAAGGACAAGGGGAAGGCGTTTAGAACCTGGATGTTGCCCTGGACTAGCGTGCTGAATGATAAACATGGTGGGAATGTGTGTCCCCCACCCACATCTGCCAGACCCAGTGGAGGCTTCTGCAGAGTTACAGCCGATGATATTTCCATCCATACCCATGGGCCACACCACCCAGAGCAAATCCTGGGGAGCCAAAAGTGCAGTGTGGGAGCAGTCCAGTCTTGGAAACTGCTGGCCAATGTTGAAAATGAAGATTCTCATCTCCCTCTGCATCTGCTTATCCTTTGACATTATTCCATCCTGCCTATCTCATGGGACTATCTGGCTTATTTAGTCTATGCCTATTAAACCCTCATGTAGCCCAGTCCTGCCAACAGAATCCAAGACAACAAAATCCCTCCTTTAAATAGCTCTGACAACATCTCCCTTTGGTCTGCATTTGCATGTCCAATGTCCAAATCCATGTTGGCAGTCTGGGCCTCCCACTAAGTCATTTTATTTTAGTGCATTTTTAAATTATGAAATATTTCAAACACAATGGGAAAAAAAAAATAGAGACAAAAATACATGCCTTGCCAAGGCTTGATGAAGTAACATGTCCCATTCAAGGGACATCAGAAGGATTCCAATGCAAGAACTGTCTTGGTCCCGTGAGAGACGGTGCCTTGAGCCAGTGGAAAGAGATCTGAACCTGGCCCCAAAGATCATAGTTCCAGTCCTGCCTCTGCTGCCCAATTGCTCTGAAAGCTCAAGTGAGCCACCCTTTCTGTGTGTTTCCTCGTGCCCCTGTTGGTTTCTCCTGATTCTTCCAACACCTATACATGGAGCTTTGGTGATGCAGTGGTTTAAGTATTTGTCTGATAACTGAAAGTTTTGTGGTTTGAACCCACCAGCTGCTCCATGGGATAAAGATGAAGTGGTCTGCTTCTATAAAGATTTATAGCCTTGGAAACCCTATGGGGCAGTTCTACTCTGTCCTATAGGATCTCTATGAGTTGAAATCAACTCCATGGCAGTGTGTTTTTTTGTTTGTTTGGTTAGTTGGTTTATACATACATGGAGAGTCCCAGGGCTCAGTCCTTGAGCTTCTTTTCTTTTCTATCTACCTTCACCACCTACATAACCTCATCTAATGTCATGACATTAAATATCATCTCTATGCCAGTGGCTCTCCCATTTTATCTCCAGTTTGAGCAACTCCTCTGAGTCACAGACTTGAATATTCACCTGCCTCCTTGACATTTCCAATGTTCAGTGTCTAATTGAATGTCTAAAAAGCATCTCAAACTTTACATGACCAACATAATCCTGATATTGCATCCTAAATCTGTTTCTCACTCAGCCTTGCTCATCTCAAAAAGTGATAACTCCATTCTTCCAGTTGCTCAAGCCAAACATCTTGGGGTCTTTTTAAGTCCTTTTTTTCTCTCACTCTTCCAGCCCCATCTAATCACCAGCAGATCCTGTCAGCCCTACCTTTAAAATATATCCAAACTCAATCATAACTGCTAATACCCTGGTACAGGCCAACACTTTGGTACAAGTCACTATCACCTCTTGCCTGGATTAGTGTAGGAGCTTCCTAGACAGTCTTTCATCATTTATCTTTGCCCCCCTACAGTATATTCTCAGCAGGGTAGCAGTAAATTGGATTACATCACTCTATTGCTCAAATCCTCCAGTGGTTTCTTGATTCATTCAGATTAAAAACCAATATTCTGACAATGATCCATGGTCTATATGTTCTGACCCCATTACCACTCTGTCCCTACTGCATTCCTGCTACATTCGCCTCCTTACTGTTGAAAATCCCAGGCCTGCTTCCACCTCAGGGCCTTTGGCACATTCCATTCCTTCTACATGGAACATTTTAGCCTTCTCTAGCTACCCAATCTCTCTGAAGGAAAGTTGGGCAATCCTACTTCCGTAGTGATACTGCCTCGGAAACCCAAGGAGGGGTCGCTATGAGTCAGGGCTGACTCGACGGCACATAACAACAACAACAACAACAGCTACCCAATCTAAAATTAAAATTACTTCCCCCACTCTTCCTACCTAGCTTCCCAACTTTATTCTCCTCCTTAGTACTTAACACTGTGTCATATGCCACAATCTTATTTATCTTGCTTATTATCTGCTACTCTATTATCATATCATATTGCACTGGGCAGATGTGCTGCAAAAGACCTGTTTAAAGTCTTTTAAAGTCGTTGAAAAGCAAAGATGTGCCCCTGACCTAAGCAATGATATTTTCAATTGCCTCATATGCATGTGAAAGCTTGACAATGAATAAGGAAAACTGAAGAGAGTTGATGCCTTTGAATTGTGGTGTTGGCAAAGAATACTGAAAATACCATGGACTTTCAGAAGACCAAACATATCTGCCCTGAGAGAAGTGTGCCTGGAATGCTCCTTGGAAGCAAGAATAGCCAGACTTCATCTCACCTACTTTGGTCATGCTGACAGAAAGAACAATCCCTTGAGAAAGATATTATGCTTGGTAAATTAGAGGGTCACCATAGAAGGGGAAGACCCTCAACAAGATGGATTGACACAATGGCTACAACAATGAGCTCAAGCATAGCAAGGATTGTGAGGATGGTACAGGACTGGGTGGTGTTTTATTCTGTTGTGCGCAGGGTCACTATGAGTCCAAGCTGACTTGATGCCACCTAACCACCACATTCATATAAGTGCCACAGGGGCAGTGATTTAGTTGGTTCATCATTGCTATATCCTCAGTGCCTAGAACAGTGCCCAGCATATAATGTGAACTCAATATTTGTTGAATGATATAAAAGAGGGGATATCCTATTAACTCCCCAAAATATCATGATAACATTATGAAAAATGGAGTAAGGAAATATTTGGCTTGTGTTTTGAAGGAGAGGATAAGATATAGACTGGAATTCCACCGTTGTCACTCAAGTCCTTGTACAAGGCAACACTGCTCATGGTATTTGCCTTTAAAAATGTGAATACCATTAGAAAGAAGTCAAACAGTAAAATCTATAAAAGTTTGCTTCTAGAAAGGAAGATTTTTATGACTGTTTCAAAAAAATATTAAGGATATCCCTTAATAAGATATCCCTATTAGGTTAAACTCCAAACTGATTCAGCAGACTGAAATCCTGGAGTACCAACTAAATAACCTGTTAGAGGGATCAGGGTCAGTAGTCAGGAGACTACTTCAAATAACCAAGGACAAATAAGGCTGAAGAGTAGTTTGTAAGCAAAGTCAGATCTGGCAGCAACTCTTCAGATCATCTTCTTTGTTTTACAATTGGGGAAACTGAGACCCAGAGAAGGGGAAAGTTTAAGCCACTCAAGGTCACCAGCCTTGGCTAAACCAGGGCTGAGACCCAGGTTGCCTGACTCCCATGCCAATCAGCTTTCTGCAACACAACTACCAGCCCAGTCACCCTCACAAGACCCTGTCACAATATAGTCATATAAAAACTCAAACTCACTGCCATTGATTTGATTCTGACTCATAGCAACCTCCTTTGGGTTTCTGAGGTGAAAGCTCTATGGAAGGAGATTGCCCAGTCTTCCATGGAGTGGCTGGTGGGTTTGAACCACCAACCTTCTGGTTAGCAGTCAAATGCCTTAGGTACTACACCACCAGAGCTCCTTTGCAGCTGTTGTTATTATGTGCCGTCGAGTTGGACCCGACTCATAGCGACCCCTCCTTGGGTTTCTGAAGCAGTATCACTATGGAAGTAGATTGCCTCATCTTCCTTCCAAGGAGTGGCTGGTGGGTTTGAACTGCGAGCCTTCTGGTTAGCAGTCAAGTGCCTTAGACACTATGCTACCAGAGCTCCTTTGCAGCAGGTGGATTTAATTTCCCTGGTGTATGTGGCAGTATCCAAGCAATGCCAAAAATTTATTCCAAAGGAAATTCTTTAGCTGGGATCCTGCAAAGAACTAGAATGGAATATGGAAAAGAACTAAATCCCTTCTGGGGTTTTTCAGCCAATGGGAATGGAGCCCAGAAACCACTGGTGTTTTCAGTTTGGGGAGATTTTTAAAATAGCTATTTTTGAAGAATGAAGAGTAGCTACCATAAATCTGGAATAATGAGGTCATTGTTCTGAAATAAATGGAAGGAAAGTAATGACTCCATGTATATTTAAATAAATCAGTTCTAATCCTTGGGCTGGGGCATTAACCGTTGCCTTCCATTTTTTTCCAAAAGCATTTGCTACAGAGTTTAATTTGAAATTACTAAAGAAATGGCCCTCCAAGACTGAAAGAGGATTCTAGAATTTCAGAGTGAAAGGGGAAAGAATTGGATGAGTACTCAATGAGCATGTGCTCTGTGTCAGTCACCCCCATAGACATGATCTTATTACTTTTTACAATAGCCCTCCAAAGCAAATATTATTCTCATTTTGATGAGGAGGGAAAAGAGACTTAAAGAATTTAAGTGTTGTTGTGTTGTTGTTATGTACCGTCGAGTTGAACCCGACTCATAGTGACCCCTCCTTGGGTTTCCGAGGCAGTATCACTACGGAAGTAGATTGCCCCATCTTCTTTCCGAGGAGTGGCTGGTGGATTTGAACCACTAGCAAAGAATTTAAGTAGCATGACTAAAATCATGAAGCTAGTAAATAGCATAGCTGAAACTCAAGCGTTTCTAGGCCCCAAATTTCATGATCTTTTCTTTAACCCATCCTGTGCTGGTCAAATTCCTTATTTTATTTAGATCTCAGTCCCTCATCAGGAAAATAAGGGATTCAGATTGGGGAAATATCTCATTGGTTCTAGAGTTCTGATAGTGTATGGACTTACTATGACAGGAAATTTTCTTAATTGGTAATCTCTTTAGTTCTTTGGCTTCCTAGTCACCAGGAAGCTTTCTCCTACTGGGCTAGTCTCTGTCCAGATGGGCTTAAGGAAAGTGCAGCACTACTTGCTGAACTCATACTAACAATTGCAACCTTTGGAAACACAACTCAGTGCCTGTAGGTGTTCTCCAGCTTGAACATGAAGTCCAGTGCACAGAAGCTCCACTGAAGTGGCTTGGGATCCTAGAATCTCCCTGAGGCATTTATTTACAGCACACAGGGTATATCTTACAAGTTCATTATGCAGTATAAGGCAATGCATTTTTTAAAGAAAGAACTGTCCCAGAGAAGTCTTTGCCAGGACAAGGACTAAGCCTGTTAACAAGCCAAGAATTCTGTATCTGTAGCAAGAATAAAGGACAATAGGGGAAGGAAAACAGGTAGCTCCCCCTTAAATTACAAATCTCTTTCTAGTAGAGTAGAAAAAGTCCTAGGAAAGAGTTCTGGACTAGGACTAGCTGAGGGTTGGGCTTCTTGCTCTGCCACTAACTGACAATGGGACCTGAGTTAAGTCACTTGCATGTCCTGACCACATTTTATTGTCTTCAAAATGAAGTAGTTGAGCTTCTAATGGTTCTTCTAACTCCATCATTCTATGCCTCTGGAAATATTTCCTTCCCTAAATAGACTTTCAAAATCACAAAGCCAGCCTTAGAGTTGGAAGGGGAATTAGAGACTGAAAGAAGCAGAAAGAGCTATGTAAATTCTTCACAGAAGCAACAATTCTATTCTTGCATGGAGATAAGTGAAAGGGTTCCAGATTTATAAAGAAGGTAGAATCAACAGGATGTATGGAGTAAGGAAGAGGATGACCTCAGGGTTCTGACTTGACTGGGTGGAACAGTGATAGATTGGGCAATCCTACTTCCGTAGTGATACTGCCTTGGAAATCCAAGGAGGGGTCGCTATGAGTCGGGGCCGACTCGACAGCAAATAACAACAACAACAACAACATGCAGAAATCCAGAAGAGAAAACAAATTTTAAAACTGGATTGGACATATGGACTCTGAGGTACCTGTGAAACAGTCAAATCAATATGTCAAGTAAGAAGGAAATATAAAAGTAAGAATCACAAAAAAAAAGAGTTCAGGCCTAGAAATATAGATCTGAGTCATCAGCATATAGATATTAAATATAGACAGATGAGAAGAGAAAAATATTTAGGAAAAAAACCTAAAGAACATTCAGGAGGCAGGCAGAGGCAGAGAAACCTATAAAGGTGTGGAGAAGTAGTCTGAAAAGATGAAGGTACATCAGCAGAGAGAAGTGTCTCTGAAGCCAAGTAAAAACAGTGTTTAGAGTTGTCCATCATGTGGAACTCCTCTGAGAAGTCAAGAAAAATAAGGTTTAAAAGCAAATATTGGATTTAACCATAAGGTGGTCATTGGTGGCCTTGGTAAGGACAGTTTCTATAGAGCTGTACAAGTGGAAACCAGAGTATAAAATTAATAGAAAGCAAAACTGTGGAGATAGGGAGTAGAGACAATCATAAAACTTGTGGTTGCAAAAACAAGGGAAAAAAAGGCTGGCTTTGCAAAAACAAGGGAAAAAAAGGCTGGCTTTGGAGTCAAGGGAGAAATTTAAGCATGGAGACAAAAAGCTGCATTCCTCCTGGTTATGGACAGGATTGGTCCAGAGCTCAAGGCTGGAGCTAAAGACAGCCTTATGTGGGGGCTCCAGAAAGGGAACAGGGAGAACGGAGAAGTGGGGGACTGACAGCCCATTACAGTTAAGCAACAATGTGGGAGGTCTGAAACACATTAATGAATACTAAGCCTGATGGCAGATATACTGTCTTTATTAAAGTACACCATCTTTATCTAAGTGGCCCTCCTCCCACTACCACCACAGATAGTGATGACCTCTCCCTCAAAGAGGGGTGCGGTGAGAGAAGGAGGTATTAATTTTGTTTTCTTGAGAAAAAGGTGTTGTTTTAGAACAAGAGTCCTCCAAAATACAGGGTGGCATCCTGTCTCCTGTTCTCTGCCTCTTTGCCCCCCTACTTTATTCCATGCATTCACTATCAAAGAGCATTTTCTCATCCTATTCCCCTGTGTATCTGTGTACTTCTTTATGGGCAAAGCATTTCACATTCTTAATTCCCTCTCTCTGGCTGAGAACTCCCCATCCCTGTGGTTCTAAGTGGACTGCTGATCTTTGGTGAGAAGTTCCACACATGGCCAGGATGCTAAAGCTGCTCAACTATGGTTTCAACAAAGAACCCAGGAGGCAAACCTTCTTTTCCATGTCCTAACCATCAGAACTGCTGAGACTTAGTCAGATTTAGTCCTTGGACTCTGACGACTCCCCACAGACACAGTCATTACATTGGATTCCCAGGGATTTTGAGCATGATTCTAAGCCTCTGCCTTCTATCTCTCCCCTATTCTCTGCCAGTTCCTGTTCTCTGCAGTGGATATGAAGCCTTGCTCTATGTGACTCTACCACAACCACCATCTCTGAGCTGGGCAGGCCCAAGAATCTGTCCTGAGTGGAGGGAAACTGGAAGCTGGGGCCCTGTAGAACAGAAGTAAGGGACCTTGGGACACCAGGTGCTCACTCCCTCTGCTCTCCCTTCAAGAGACACCTTTGTTGCATGCATGGAGCCAGAGCTGTGGATGAGGCTCCTACAGTAGGCAAAAAGGTTTATTTAAGGCAGAAGTGACAGGATGTGGGAAATAATAGGGTACCAATGGGGCTTTACAAGGGAATAAGGGTGAGCTCATTCCTGTGGAAAGGCCTTAGGAGATCATTTACTTCTGTTATTTTCCAACTTTCTAAAAGCAGTCCAACATTTTTTCCACTTAAAGAAAAAGAAAAAAAAAAGTCTTAAATGGAACTCCATCCAAGATGGAACTGTTCTGATTAAAATAAGAGAAGGCAGGATTTGGTGATGGGTACTTGGACTAGGAGTTGGAAACCTACTAATTCAATCTACTTTCCAAATCTAAAAGTCCCTGAGGTCTCTGTGCAGAATTTAGGGACCCTGGGTTTCACTTCGAAAGCCACTAATGTAGTTCAAACCCTTCATTTTACAGATGGAAAAAGTGGGTGATTTGCCCAGGGTCCTCACTGAGGCAGTGGAAGCAACGGCTAGAACTTGACCCCATTCCCAATCCAGGTCTCCCCTGGCGCCCTCCTAGCCGGCTTGCCTATACCAGCCTTAGGCCCTGAGGTCTCCCAGGACCCACCAAGGGAATCTCAAACGGAGCTACGGAAGGAGAACTGCAGATAGATGATGAGCAATAGGACCGTGGCCCAGAACAAGCACCAGGGGATAGAGCAGAAGTTGCAGCCTGAGCCTCCTTCCTCTTGTGGCTTGGTGGGGCTAGGTGCCCGGGAGAAGGTGTAGGTGGTCGCCTCCTCCTCCAGCAGCTTCTCACTGGGCTTCCAGTGCACGATGCCCTCCTGGCAGGCCTCGCAGAACTCACCGCGGTGCCTTCGGTTGTCTTGGCGACTAGCCACATGGATGCGGTACTGACCACCGCGTTCGCCATAGCACTGCTCCTTCAGGCTGGTGATGAGGTTGTCCACCAGACTCTCGATGTTCTCCTCCAGCATGCTGGACTCATCCAATCGCGCCGTGCCGCACTCGTAACACAGCTGCTTAAAGACGCGCATGCGCACTGACCCGGCCCGCTGAGCACGGTCCAGGTGCATGTGGAAGAGGATGACCACGTGGGGCGACTGCCAGGTGTGCCAGCACCAGGAGCAGTGGAACCTGCAGGGAAGGAGAAAGGAAAGTGTAGAGGATGGGATGGAGGCGACCCAGGAAGGGAGTGAGGGGAGGTAGGCAGAGGCTGGAGGCTAAGGCATTGTGTTATGAGTCCTCTGGGCTCATTAGTGCCGGTCTCCTTCCCCAAGAGGCCTTTCGGCCTGCCTCCTTGTGAGCGCCCTGGCGTACAGCCTGCCCTCTCCTCTGGAGGCCACTTGGCATTCAGCAGTGCTCTGTCCTGGGGCCTGTTTCCTTGTTGCTCTCCAGAGGCCTCAGCTCCCTCCACCACATGCCCTAAGGCTTTGCCTCTGGGGCTCATTCTTCATCTGTAAAATTCAGAGTGCGCTAAATAAGTTCTTCCTGCTCAAATTTCCTGTAAATCTGATAACGGGTGGTAGGCCCCAGATAGAAAACAGCATAAGCTACCTGTACATTCTTATCTGTCAACCTTGACTGTGAGCAGGCTAGATCCAAATCCAGAGAAATTTGCAGCATTATCACCCATCAGCCCCACCCTCCAGTGGGTGCCAGAGTTAATGCACCCTAAGGCCTGAAAATGGAGGCAGTCTATACTTAGACTGAGACCCAAGGGCCATAGTTCTCCAGACTGGGACCAGCCGGGGATCACAGATCACCAACCAAATCTGGGAGAGCCAGAGCCCTGCCAGCTTGGTCCCAGTAGCTTTCCAAGGTCTTGGGCCACTGCCAGCAAATTTCCAGTCCATTGCACCCCTCCCATCGGTCAGCTTAGGGGCTTCATGATTTCATTTTCATATCTTCTGTTTTATTCACATCTTTTGGTGACTGTTTCCCTCTCTCACACAAGACCACAAAACTCAGCACATAAGAAGTACCCACAAATGTGAACTGAATTGAACTGAAATGAATGAACTGTATCAGAATGGACCGATGGCCTTACTTCTGACCCCCAGGCTGTACCACTTGGCCTATCCCATCTTATATCCCAAAGAAAAATCTTTACAGTATAGACCCAAGGACAAAGAGTACAGAAAAGAATCAAATAGGTCATCTCAGACAATACTGGGCATGGGAATCACCTAAGGATCTTGTTAAAGTGCAGATTCTGATTAAGTATTTCTGGGATGGGGCCCAAGACTCTGCATCTCTAATTCAAATTGATGCTGATGCTGCTGGTCCATGGACCACACCTTAAGTGGCAGGTATCTAAGCTAACCCCTCATTTTGCATGTGGGGAAAATGAGGACCACAGAGGAAACTGAATTGCCCAAGAGTCACAGAGCTAACAGCAGAGCTAGTTTCTAGTACACTTTATATGTTCAATAATTTTAAATTATATCAAGTTAAATTAAAATGATTTAAACTGGACTGCCCCAAGTTCAGAGCACAGGCCTCCTAACCCCCATTGGACCTCAAGCCCCCTTCCCTTGAGTTTCAGTCACTTTTTAAGAGATGATTAAAATTTGAAAATATGTAGAATGTCAGAGTTTAAGACTACTTAAAATATTCTACCTCTTTATTTTCCAAATGGGGGCAGTGTGGCTCAGAGAGAGAACATGACACCGGTGCTAAATGGCAGATCTGGCATCAGAACTCAGTTGTCTTAACTCCCAGTTAAGGATTATTTCTCTGCTTCCCAGTTTACAACTGGCCCAACAGTGAGATTGGCCCTAAACACCTGAGTTCTACATGTCTCCTCTTAGAAAGTGCCTCCAGGTCTGGAGAATCAGGGACTGCCTGCAAGGCCCCTGCTTACTGGGTTACTCACCTGCCTGAGGCATGTAACTCCAGGTACTGCTTCCAGCCAGGGGCCAGCACATTGTGTTTGAGGTTGGGGTCTATGATGAGGTCCCAGCTGTCAGCAGGCTTTGCCTCCTCCATCTTCTCATAGAAGACTTTCTTCCACTCACCTGTGGTCACACTTTTACACATGGTCTCGTCAGGGGCAAGGGAGGGCAAGCTCCACTTGAACGAAAACACAGGGAATGAGGGCAGGTGCAGCGCAGGGCAGCGCAGTCTCCACGGTCTAAAAATCCTCATCGACAGGACCAGGAGGAAGCAGGACCTAGCTCCCTCCTTTGTCCGCAGTGGAACCTGTTTCCACAGCAACCAGGCACAGTGCCAAGAGACAAGGCCTGGGGAGGAAAGAGTCTCCAAAGAGGTGTCCAGGGCCCTAAATTGAGGCTGCAGAGGCAGAGTTTATGGATCTAAGTTACCTGTGACAGGGTGGGGACCCAAAAGGAGGCTGAGCTTCAGACAGTCTCACCCAAGCCTGCAAAAGGCATGGGGAGGCAAAGATCTGAGCTATCTCAGCTTCACCTTGCTGCCCCCTGGAGACATCATCAGCATCTGGCTGCTATGGTAACCATGATGCCTTAGGGAGCCAAGGAGAAATAAGTAATGGGGAGAGGTAGATCTGTAATCGATGGAACAATAAGAGAAACGTTCTTCCTCTATACCCCCACTTATCCTGTGACCAGCATATTGATATTTGCAGGACACAGTTGAGGATCTCTTGATCCTTTCATATTATTACTGTCAATGTATGTATCAGGAGCCTCGGATTCACTCACCCTGTAAATGGATGAGCTACTATCCAAATCCAAGGCTTCTAACCCCATACCCATTAATTTCAAACATACCCATGTGCCAGGCTCTGTGCTGAGTGCTCATAACTGGATATGTACCCAGTAAACATAATGCAATGAGATCCAAGAGCAGCCACCTATGCACGAAGGTAAGAGCCATTGCATCAGCCTGGCAGACACAGTCAAGACAATTTTCAAGCTGACTATGGAAGAGGAGCACAAATCCACCTCAAAGCAACTTTTGCCTTAGGTACTGCTTCTGCTATTTTTTAAAATTACTTTTTCTTTATAGAAATAATAAAAGTATATTATATAAAAATTAGAAAATGGAGGTAAAAGAAAACAAGAGTCCTCCATAACATCCATACCCAAGATAATCACTGTTAATATTATGATATGCACACAGTGCCTGCCATTTTCTGTACACGTTTATTTACATATATGTAAGTTTTTTTACAAACCTTGGATAATATTCTACATACTACATGGTAACCTATCTTTAAAATAACAATATATCATGAATATTTTTCTGTGTCATTAATATTATCCTATAGTAACATTTTGTAGACTGCTTGTACTCTGTTATCTGGTTGAACACAATTTATTTAGCCAATCTTCTATTGAGGGTTAATAAGGTTTTGTTTTGTTTTGTTTTTTAACATATCACACTTATGCTCTTGTCATCTACTTATATTAAGCTAATTGATGATGTCATGGATCTGTACTTCAGGCATCAGACAGAATCCATCCTACAGTCAGAAAACACAAAACTCTTGACTCTGTTCCCATAAAGGCTTAATGTGTTTGCAGGAATCTGACCAGACTCTCTAAACAGCATGAATTATAGACAGCCTACAGATCTTGCAATATTGTTGTTGTTGTTGTTAGGTGCTATTGAGTCGGTTCCAAGTCGTAGCAACTCTATGTACAACGGAATGAAACACTACCTGGTCCTGCACCATCTTCACAATCGTTGCTGTGTTTCAGCCCATTGTTGCAGCCACTGTGTCAATCCATCTTGTTGAGAGTTTTTCCCGTTTTCATTGACCCTCTACTTCACCAACCATGATATTCTTTTCCAGGGACTGGTCCCTGCTGACAACATGACCAAAGTATGTGAGACGAAGTATGGCCATTCTTGCTTCTAAAGAACATTTCAGATGTACTTCTTCTGAGACAGATTTATTCATTCTTCTGGCAGTCCATGGTATATTCAAAATTCTTCACCAACACCACAATTCAAATGCATCAATTCCTCTTTGGTCTTCCTTATGCATTATCCAGCTTTTGCATGCATATGAGGTGACTGAAAATACTATGGCTTGGGTCAGGTACTCCTTGGTCTTCACAGTATTGGGATGAAAAAGGAAAACCTCAATCTCCCATCTGAAACCAGAGACGTCATCTTTGACACCTTCCAAGTGCTCCTCCTGCCTCTCTACATGAATGTTTGAATGCCTTGACTTGCATTGTTTACTCTTAGTTTATTCACCTTGGCAATGGGGTAATAAGAAAGCAGTATCTGTTGTGATTAAAAGCAGGGCCTCTGGAATCAGCTTGCCTGATTGTTTTTGTTTGCTTAAATTGTTTTTTAATTCCATTATATCCTCATTGGTGACCATTCTAGTATATTTAATGTGCATCTTTTCATTTTGGTAAAACAGGTAGTGATGCTTTATGTAAATATACTTTCAGATCCTGGATTCCAGACTCCAAGAATTGGAAGTGAAATTTATGTCCTTTCAGCAAGTCTAATTTGGCTCTCCAGGCTCCCTGTTACTGCAGTTCATGTTGCCTTTGCTACTAAACTTAATGAAGCAACAGTTTGCACAGACCACTAAGTCCCAGCGTAAAAATTTTAGAGCTGAAAGAGAAATTCAGCTTGAAATATCACCTAAGAGAATACAGTACTTAGAAATATCTCAAGGCACACCATAAACATAAAGCTAATAGTCATTGGTGCCAGACACCCTGACTCATAGAAAAAGCACTCAACTTGGATTTAAAAGGTATAAATACATAGCTCTGCTACTGGCTGGCTTTGTGACCATGAGCTAGTCACTTCCCTTCTCTTAGCCACATTTTGCCCATCTGTTCAATGAAGAATTAGAGTAGTTGAGAACTCTAAGGCCTTCTCTGACAGTAGCCATATATGGTTTCAAAGAGCTTTATACTCAGAGATCTGAATCTTTAGAGGTCAGGAAGTAGATTGGAGGTACGTGGATGAAGGAAGAAAGCTTCTAATGAGGCATGCCAGGTAGTATCCAGAGTCAGAGTCTGTCTCCCCATGAGCTGCTACAGGGCTGAAGAACTCTGGGGAGATGTCACTTGGTTTTGAACTAGATAGAATAAGGACATAAATTAATTTTAAATCTATTATACATTAACACTGGAAGGGATGTTTCAGTTCTTTGGGAAGCTTTATTAAACTTTTAATCCTTCAAGTCCATATTCTTTCCTCTGAATTAAGGCAGTCAATGCCCAGAAAAGTAAACTGACTTAATCAGTCTCAGAGTTGAGATGGAAACTCTCTCAGGTGGTGAGCGCAGACCAAGATGAGAATAGAAGCAGAGGACATTCCCAGAAAGTATATGGAGCTGAAAGGACCTTATAACTTCCCATGAGCCAAAGAGTATTACCCAATACTAGGAAGAAATACTGGAGTATTTTGTTCTTGTTGCTACAATAAACACTATGATGAAAACAAAAAGCAGAAGGTAAGAATCACCAGAGTGGGTGTGTGTTTTTGTGCACATGGGCATGTGTTTAACCAGCTGATGCAATCCCCATTGGCACAAATTAAGTTTAATTTAGAACCTCAACTTGCTATGCAGAAGCCAATGTAATTCATCCTTCAGTATAGGAAAATTTCTTCTCTAATAAAGTAATATTTCTACCAGGACTGATAATTCTTAGAATTGCAACTTGATCTCTAATAAATAATCTCTGATGCCATGAATTAATAATTTAGAGATTACCATTCTTTAAAGTTGTGGAACTCTCCCTGGTCAATGTAATAAAGTGTGCAATTCCATTTTAGATTCATAAAATGGTTAAAAATTAAAACTCCAACTAGAAAATATAGTGGTATAAAGAAAAAGAAAAGAAAGAAAGCCATGCTTCCATATTTTGTTTGGCTCAATAATAAATAATTTACAAAGTTTATTATTGTTTCACTACTTATCAAAATGTTGTGAAAATAAACATTTTCATTCTTGAAATGGTGAACTAATAAAAAGTGATTCTCAACCAGGGGCAGGTCCGTGTTCCTAAGGGCTTGGAAAAGGAGGGAGTAGTGTGATTTGGGTCTGGGCTAGAATTTGATACTGGCAGTTGGTGCCCAGTAGCTAAGGATCTAAATGTGTCCAACTGTCCCATAACAAAGAATTTTCCCTCACAGAATGCCCAGTCCACACTGGACCAAACCAGTAAGTTGCCCTGCTGCCTGTTGATTTACTGGTATGAAGAGTTCAAAGTGGCCAGGTAATAGTTTCAACATCCAGTTTAGTTGAACCATCATTTCATCCCTTGGTGGGAATATTCTTTCCCTTGAGAACAAAAACCAGAGAACCTAAAGTTATGGGGACAGGAAGGAAAAAATAACCAGTATATTATTAAGAGTAATTTTGACAGAGCCCTTATCTTTTCCACCCATTAATTACTGAAACAAGGATATATTGTTGTTATTGTTCTTAGAAGCACTCAAGTAGGTTCTGACTCATAATGACCCTATGCAAAACAGGACAAAATACTGTCCTGTCGCTTTCTCACAGTCATTGGTGTGTTTGAGCCCATTGTTGCAGCCATTGTGTCAATCCATCTCATTGAGGGTCTTCCCCTTTTTCACTGACATTTTACTTTACCAAGCATGATATTCTTCACAAGGGACTGGTCCCTCCAGATAACATGTCCAAAGTTTTGAAACAAAGTTTCACCATCCTTGCTTCTAAGGAGCACCTTGCCTGTACTTCTTCCCAGACAAATTTGTTCATTCTTCTGGCAGTCCATTGTCTATTTAATATTCTTTGCCAACATCATAATTCAAACGTATCGATTCTTCTTCAATCTTCTTTAAAGATGTTCAGCTTTTGCATGCATATGAGGCAATTGAAAATACCTTAGCAGCTTGTTTGAGGCACACCTTAGATCACAAAGTGACATCTTTGCTTTTTAACACTTTAGAGAGGTCTTTTTCAACAGATTTGCCCCATGTAATATGACATCTGATTTCTTGACTGCTGTTTCCATGGGTGTTGACTGTGGATCCAAGTAAAATAAAATCCTTAACAACTTCAATCTCTTCTCCACTTATTATGATATTGGTTATTGGTCCAATTGTGAGGATTCTTGTTTTCTTTGTGTTGAGGTGAAATCCATGCTGAAGACTGTAGTCTTTGATCTTCATCAGTAAGTGCTTCAAGTCATCTTCACTTTCAGGAAGGCTGGGTCATCTGCATATCACAGATTGTTAATGAGTCTTCCTCCAGTCCTGATGCTGTGTTTTTCTTCATATAGTACAGCTTCTCAGATTATTTGCTCAGACCACAGATTGAATAAGTATTGTGCAAGGATATAATCCTGACATATTTCTCTCTTGATCTTAAACCATTCAGTGTCCCCTCATTTTGTTCAAATGACTGGCGACTGCCTGTTGGTTTATGTACATCTTCCAGATGTGCACAATTAAATGTTCTGCAATTCCCATTCTTGGCAATATTGTCCATAATTTGTTATGATCCACACAGTCAAATGCCTTTGCATAGTCAATATTGCACAGTCAATAAAACATCTTTCTGGTATTCTCTGCTTTCTGCCAAGATCCATCTGATGTCTACATTATATACCTTATTCCACATCCTCTTCTGAATCCAGCTTGAATTTTTGCAAAATTCCCTGTCAATGTACTGTTGCAACCATTTTTAAAATTACCTTTAACAAAATTTTACTTGTGTGTGACATTAGTGATATTGTTTGATAATATCCACATACTTTTGGATCACCATTCTTTGGAATGGGCATAAATAAGGATCTCTTCCAGACTGTTGGCCATGTAGCTGCTTGCATATCTCTTGGCATAGACAAGTGAACACCAACAGTGCTGCATTTATTTGTTGAAATATTTCAGTTGATATTCCATCAATTCCTTGTTTTTTGCCAATGCATTCAGTTCAGCTTGGACTTCTTCCTTCAATACCATCAGTTCTTGATCCTATGCTTCCTCCTGAAATGGTTGAATGTCAACTAATTTTTTTTTTTTTTTTTTGGTATAGTGAATCTGTGTATTCCTTTCATCTTCTTTTGATACTTCCTGCATTATTCAAAATTATGCCCATAATCCACTGCCATTGAGTCAATTCCAATTCATAGCAACACCCATTAGGTTTCTGTTGGAGACCAAGAGAAAGACCCCCAAAAGAACATGATTGCAAGGGACATGTTCTAATTACAGTCAAGAGATGGCAAGGCTTCTCTTGTGGTTGAATGTTTGCTTTAAGAGATGACAAGGCCTCTGTTACAGTTGAATGCTTGTTTGGTTCCAGTTTTGTGTTCCTGGGACAGAATGTTGCCCCAGCAGAATGTTTGCTAACCTGTTTCCCTGGAATAATGTTTTGCCCTAAGAATAGTATACCTTAGAGACCATTCTTTAGACTTATGTACCTTAACAATTATATTATGTTTTAGAATGACACATTTTAGTGATTATTTGCTGTTTTTGTAAGAGATATTAACCCAACTAATCATCCATTACTTTTGGGCATGGGAAAAGACCTCCAGGTATGGGAAAAAGTAAAATTTTAACTTTTAGAGAATACTTATTGTTATAAGGAAATATGTGATTGTATTGTAAAAGAATATTTGATTGTATACTTGATTGTAATAGGGAAATTAGAAGAATAATGATGTAATCTTACACTTATGTATAAGTAAAACAGGATGGATGCATCAGAAGTCACTCTTGCAGGATATGCAGGGAGTCCATATGGTCCCGTTCCTTTTAAAAAGCCATTAATCCTTTTTTGTCGCTTCATTTCATGACCTGCGCAGTTTTGCCAGATGTGGCAAGTTTCCAAGGCAGTGAATCTTTACAGAAGTAGATTGACCCATCATCCTTCCACAGAGAGCTAGTGAGTTTGAACCTCCAACCTTCTGCCTTAGGCAGTGTGCGACCAGAACTCTTTATTTTGCCCATAGAATCCTTCAGTATTGTGACTCAAGCTTTAATGTTTTCTTCAGTTCTTTCAGCCTGAGAAATGTTAAGTGTGTTCTTCCTTTTGGGTTCTCTAACTCCAGATCTTCACATATTTCATTATAATAGTGTGCCTTTTCTTCTCAAGCAATTCTTTGAAATCTTCTGTTTGGCTCATTTACTTCATCATTTCTTCCAATCACTTTAGCTTCTCTGTGTTCAAAAGCAAGTTTCAAAGTCTATTCTGACATCCAGTTTGGTCTTTTTTTCTTTTCTGGGATATACTGATTGCTAATTCAGAGAATATACTGCATTCTGAAGGACATTTTCCTAGCTGTGCATAGAAGCTGGTCCTATAACTGAGTCTTCCAAAGTCATCTAACTCTCCAGTAAAGCCAGCTACTGCTGGGTGATGGAGAATATGTTGTTATTGTTGTTGTTATGTGCTGTCGAGTCGGCCCCGACTGTTAGCGACCCCTCCTTGATAAGATAGTGAATTCCACAAGCACAATGGCTATATCTCATTTGGTGTAATGAGTTCCTAATCAGAAGCAATTCTGTATGGAACACCATAATGGTAATTAAGGAATCTTGTAAGTCCACTGATGAGTTTTCAATCTGCCAAGAACAAAGATCAACATTAAAACCTTGATTAAGGCATAATTCCATGGGAAGCCAGTCAGCTTCCTTTTGGCAGATTGATTACATTGGACTATTTCCATCAGGAAGCATACAGTAATTTGTTCAGTGGAATAGACTTGGTGGATTTGCCTTCCTTCTCCACAACGCTTCTGCCAAAATATCTTTTGTTGACTTTCCAGCTGCCTTACTTTCTGCACATGGACCTTTCCACTTGGCTGCTAGGCCTTCTTCATTGCATGGTGACCGATTTCCAAGAAGCATGATTCCAAGAGGATGAAAACAATTTGCTAGTCTTCTTAAGTCCTGGCCTCAGAAATCTCTAATATTACTCCAATTATATTCTATTAGTCAAAGTACATACATGGTCAGCCAGATTTAAGAGGCTGGTAAACAAAACTCACCTATTGATGGGCAAGTGCCATGTGCGTACAGGGAGGGAAGGAATTGATGACAGTCATCTTTGTAGACTATTTATCACAGTGTCCTGTCATTGTTCCTTAGCCTCCAAAAAGCTTAATGCCTTGAGAAAGATATATCAAGTTCTATGAGATAAGCAGTGGTTGACAATATTTTGCAGAAAAGTAAATTAAGGATCAGAGAGTCAAAGTAACAAAAGAGTAACTCATTCAGCAAACTCAATACTTCTACAAAGCTTCCACAATGCTTTTACCAACCCCAAAACACAGCCAGAAAGAAACCAACCAGTCCTTCAGTGGGCCTGCTCACTCTGGCATACAGAAAAAAGAAAACACCAGCCCACCACTACTGCCTGCCCCACCTGCATGCCAAACCATTATGTACAGGAAACTCTCCTTCCCTTCTCCCCTAACCACACTAATTGATCTTCTCTTCCAAGATATAGCTCATTTTGTGAGTAGGCAATGATAGAGCTACATCCATGCCTCACTACCCTGTTTATCTCAATCATAGCCCTAAGTCTGTTTCCCCAGTCTTTGTTCTCTTGAACTCTTATTCTCATAAATCTCTGTGTCTCTTTTGTTAGTCTCTGACCCAGTCTTTGAGAAGACCATTTATCAGAAAATATACTATAAGTATAACCAAAGGAATAATGCCATTGTCCAGGAGCTAAAACAAACAAACAAGTCGTATTTGAGAGAAATCTCTCATTCTTCAAAAACTATCATCCCCATTGTGATAGTTGGAGCTGTGTGTCAACTTGGCTGGACCCCAGTTCTGTGAAGTCATTCCCATGATGGGATTGGATGACTGTATTCTAAGTGGCCTGTTTTAGGGGAGTATCCCTAGGGGTGTGGTCTGCTTCCAGGATATCCAGGGACATCCTGGAAAGAGAGATGCTCTTCTGTGGATCGGGATTCCGTCATGCTGCCTACAACTGTCCATGAGTGAGCAGTCCACTGTTCGGCCTGGAGATCTGGATTCCTCATTTGTTGGAGTCAACAGCTGGTGTACTGCCTGCCAGCCTTGAGCTTCTCAGCCCCTGTGGTTGCAGGAGCCAGGAAAAGCCTCCAGCTTGACGTTTGATCCAAGGACTTTGGACTTGCCAGCAATTTTCCTAAGATAAATTTCTCTGTCTCTCTAAGCTTTGCTGGTTTTTGTTCCTCTAGAGAACCCAGTCTAACACATCCATTTACAGGATATTTGATCCAGAATTTGAAAAAAAAAATGCAATAAATTATGTGGACAAAGAAAATTCTTTATTCATTTATTTTATTCAAAAACTCTGAATACTCAACTATTCTGTGCCAGCCTCCATACTAGGCATAGAGACACCAAGATGAATTATTCCCACCCATTCTATGGCCAAAAAATATCACCTAGACTAACCCACAGCCTTTTTTGGCTTATGGCAAGAAGACTGAACCTTGTGCATGTTCCTAATGCCTGGCAGTCACTAGCATGGAAATGGATCCTCTTCAAGACTGCCCTCCAGAGAATGGCTTCCTGAGATGTTTCTTAAAACCATACATTTGTTCAACTCTAACTGAGTCTTTCATGGAATGCCTAGAAAGGCATGAAGTTGCAATACATTATCAGAAAGTCTTACTATTGTTTGAATGTCGTACTCATGGGGTTCATTGGGTGCAGCACTATTTCCCTGTATTTTTCCATCAAGTCACTCATCAATTCACAGAGGGCCCATCTAGGATGAGTAATTAAAACTTTTCCTTCTTTCTCTGGTCTCCTTTCTTTCTTCTCCTCTCCAGTCTCCTCTGTCCCTCTGCTTTCTGCTTCAATTCTCAGAATGGAGTATCGACAAGCAAATAAAACCTTTCTCCTACTAATACTGAACAATTTTCATTGCATAAATTTGATTCATTCCTATACTAACAAAGATTCTGTCCATTCTATTGTATTAAAGACACTGTACTCACCAGGGTAAAGGGAGACAGAAAAGTAGGGGATAGAAGAAAAGGGAAATTTCATCCTGACACATACCATCCTCCTTACAAAGATAACTTTTCCAAAAAAAAATGAAAACATGGTTCTTTCCTCTGGAAGTGAGGATGTGATTTCACAGTAACCACAAAACAATCTTGGATCCCATTAAATCACTCAATCATATTGGCTGAGCCTCTACCATATAACTTGGTAAGTACAGAGATGTATAAAATAGAATCAAAGAGTGGATGGGGTCTTGGAGATTATCTAGATCAACCCTAATCAGATGTACTATTAACAAGAACTGTGTGGAAAGAACAAGAAAGAAATGAGGGGTCTGCATTCTATATGGCCCTGAGAACCTGGTCCTACATTTCATCATCCCTAACATGGGTAGAATTTTACCACATACCTCTAAGTTTTCTCCCTGCTCTAACAATCTGTGAGTCCAAAATTACATGGAACACTTATAGCTTTGGTGAAAACAAGAATTCCTTTTCCAAAACTCCATAGTTACTCAGAAATATCATAGATTGCCCAGTCTCTATAGCAGCCTACATTTTCCATCCCACAGCATTTATAATGATTTCTACCATTTACCGAGTATCTACTATATGCCAGTGTTTGCACTTTTTCTTCACAATAACTCTATAAAGTAGGTTATTTTACTTTTACATTTTATGAATGAGACAAATAAGCCTTAAAATGGTTCAGTAATTTGTCCTGGGTCAATTGGCCAATAGGTGGTAGAGATTTGAACCTTGGCAATCTGATGCCAGTGGCCACTCTGTAACCACTGTCTATACTGTCAAGATTAATTATCTGTCTTCCCCGCAAATGGTAAGATCTCTGAGAACAAGTTTCATGTCCTATTTTTTCACTGATGCAATCCCATCACTACAAACAACAACAACAACAAAAAAGTTTATGTTGAATGAATAAGCTAAGATCCTGCCTATACTGAGAAGATTCGCCAAACTTTCCCTGTGGAAAATGTTCTTAGTCTTCTAGGTCATATTGCACTGAGCAAATCTACTGCAAAATACCTCTTTAAAGTGTTTAGAAGCAAAGACATCACTTTGAAGACTAAGGTGCACCTAACCCAAGCCATGGTATTTTCAATGACCTCATGTGCATCAACAAAGGATTGATGTCTTTAAATAATGGTATTGGGGAAGAATACTGAAAATACCGTGGACTGGCAGAATAATGAACAAATCTTTCCTGGATTAAGTGCAGCCTGAATGCTCCTTGGCAGCAACGAGAATGGCCAGAGTTCATCTCACCTACTTTAGTCAGAGCATCAGAAGGGACCATTCCCAGGAGAAGCATATCATGCTTGGTAAAGTGGAGGAGGGTCAGCAAAAAAGGAGAAGACCCTCAATGAGATGGATTGACACAGTGGCTGCAATGCTGACTGTTGAGTTCAAGTATAGCAAGGATTGTGAGATGGTGCAGGACCAGGTGACGTTGCATTCTGTTCTACTTGGGGTCACTATCAGTCAGAGACAATTCAACAGCACCTAACAACAACTTCTAGGTAGGCCACTAAAATCCTTTGCCATGCTCTTTTTTGTATTAGAGTGAAATGTGACTATGACAATTCTAATAATTCAAAGTCTCCTTGAGGGCAGGGATGTGTCTGCCAGAACCACATGGGCTCAATTATCTTGTCTCTGAACCCAGGGTGAATTGTAGTGGGTAAGGAGGGATCTGCTGAGCTCCTTGAAACATGGCTACACTACCTGCCCTCATAGACCCTCCAGGCAAACAGGAAAACTTTGTCACACATACATAAACCCTCTAACTTCACAAGTGAAGCAAAGAACACATCCACAAACTCACTGTAGACACTCTTAAGTGCTGAGTAACCCATCACTAGAAACTACCAAGGGCATGATTCTGGCTCTGAGGTCAGAATGGAGCTCTGGTGGCATAATGCCTAAGGCATTTGACTGCTAACCAGAAGCCTGCTGGTTCAAATCCACCACCCACTCCTAGGAAGGAAGGTTGAGCAATCTACTTCTGCAAAGATACCACCTCAGAAATCCAAGGAGGGGTAGCTATGAGTCGGATCTGACGCCATGGCAGTGAGAGTTTGGTTTTTTTGTTTTGTTTTGTTTTTTGGCTCTGAAGTAGTAGGGAGGTGTCCTTTGGGTAATAATATTTGTAGACATTTCATAGATTACTAAGCTAAATAACTCAGTGATTGAAGGGGAACTTGCTAATGCATCATAGTCTATCGCTGTTGCTCCAGGGCTCTTCCTACTAATTATCTCAGATGCCACAGATTCAGCCTGTAAGCTTACCAGAGTTAAAGAGGATGAATTCTGGAATCAGCCTGTGCACATTCAAATCCTGCCTTCACCTCTTACTGGCCCTATGACAATTGGCCAAGTAAGTTGACCACTCTAGGTCTTAATTTCTTATCCATAAAATGAAAAACATAATAGTACCCACTTCATAAACTAGTGAGGAATAAATGAGACAATATGTTCAAAGTGCTTAGAATAGCATTTGGCTCATAACCCATCCACTGCCATCAAGTTAATTCAAACTCATAGCAACCCTATAGAATACAATAGAACTGCCCTACAGGGTTTCCAAGGCTGTAAATCTTTACAGAAATAGATTGCCTCATTTTTCTCCTCTGGAGTGGTTGGTGGGCTTAAACCACTGACCTTTTGGTTAGCAGCTGAATGCTTTAACTAATACACCACCAGAGCTCCTTCATTTGGCTCATAACACAAACGCAACCACTGCTGTGAAGTCGGATCCAACTCATAGCAACGCCTCAGGTTTCTGAGGTCCATAGTAAGAGTTAAATGCATGATAACTGCATTATATCATCTTTGAGGTAGAATGCCTTTAAAGATCATTTAGGTCAATAGCCCATCCCAATAAAAGAAACTTCTCTATAATCTTACCTGCATTTCTACCTTCTGCTTGAATACCTTCATCTACAGTACAGTCAACTCAGCACTTCACAGTCAGCTTGATTTTTGACCAGTCTTTGATTAAACTGTTTCTTTCAATGAGATGAGTCTGTTTTCCTGTCTCATTCATGTAGTGATCTTACGTTTGCCTTCTGCACCCACAATGACTAAGTGTGATACCACCACCACCCCCAACTTCATGATACTGTTCAGATATTTAAAGGCACCAGCTGTTAGGACTTTTAGCGCTTTTACACCTCTCATTTCCCTGCCTGCCCCTGCTAAACTGGCACAGTTCCTCAAAACCTAAAATAAATAAAATACTGTTGCCATCAAGTCAATTCTGACTATTAGTGTCAGAGTTGAACAGCCCCATAGGGTTTCCAAGGCTGTGATCTTTGTGAAATAGACTGTCACATCTTTCAAAGCACCAACCTTTCAGTTAGCAGCTGAGTCCTTAACTACTGGTTTACCAGGGTTCCTACAGTCCCTCAAATCATCATAAATTATGGAAAATAAGGAATTTGCCCATGATTCTGATCTGAGAGCAGGTCTTTATCTCTAGTTGACAATCTTGATGACAAGGAATCATACCTACCGGAGAAGCCCATGTGCAAAAACTCCAACAATCCAGACATGTTTCCTTATATTGCAGCAAATTTCCATCTTTGGGCCCTGGTTGCTATTGGGGACCACACAGAGAAAGTCTTCTCCTTCTTCTCCAGGGTAGCCATCCCTGGCCACCCTTCCAATAATCTTCCCTTTTTGCAGTCTACATACCACCAGTTCAGCAGAGGGGACACATGTGAGCCAACAGAAAACCCTGTTTGTTCTTTACAGTTTTTTTCCATTTGTCCAGTGATGTCCTAATAATTCTTTAATAATCATTTCTTGGGGGTGGGGGAGCGGGGGCAGAAGCCCAAATTGTAGTGTTTCCTGATTCCCATAGTACAACTACTCCTGCCTGGGCTAATTTCAAGCTACCCACGTGACTTCACTGAGCTCAGATTTGGGAAGAAATTACACCTTCCTGAGTTGATAGAAGTCAGTTATAGCACATTATTTCATCTGCCCTCCCAACATACTCTCCACCATTCTCCACCCTGCTCTATGCCCTGGGAGCACACCTGTCCTCTTACTTCTGGTTATGATTGGCCAATGAAAGACATAAACAAGAAAATAGAGACAAGTAGGAGGCTTGTAAGGTGATTTGTGGTAAATGTATAAGATTAAAGCAAGGAAGGCTTATCCATCCACATGTCAGCTATGCCATAATCCAATGCTTCATTGCTCTGAATAGTCATCTGCAGCATTCAGGAGCTGTGGCCAGCCCTGAATAGTGCAATACTCAAGACTCAAACTGAGGTGGAGACAAGATGGCATCCTGTTAGCAAAATCTGCCAGTTTCCTCATCAATGAAATCTCAAAACTTGAGTGAAACAGATAAAAACAATGTTCCTGGAATCCTGAGCATCAAATGAGAGGTTAAAGATTAGATTGAGCATTGATTGGAACAGGAAATGGGTCAAGATTAGTGACTGAGGAGAGAAAAGAAGCAGAACCATCTGAAGCTGAAGCATGGTGAATAGAGGCAAACAAGCTGAAGGAAGGTGGTGATGGAAAAAAGGAGCTCCACCGAAGCCACACAGCTATAACGACACAGTGTAGACAAATCAGGAGGAATTCAAGATGAGTAATAGACGTGTGGGTTCTAGGAGAGAAATGGACAAATGGTAAATATGACCACAGAGAGGGCAGCAAGAGAGAAGGGAGTGTGAGAGGAAATTAAACTCAGAAAGGAGCTTTCAAGATGTGCCTAAGGCATTTAAGTGTTAATCAAGGGTAGCAGTTCAAATTGACAAGCTGCTCTGTGGCAGAAAGATGGGGTAATCTACTTAAAATATTTACCACGTGGAAACCCAAAGAGTTAGAATCTACTCTATGGCCATGAGTTTGGTGGATTTGGGTTTTTGTTTTGTTTTGTTTGGTTTGGTAGTGGGGGTGGAGGAGTAGTTGGTGAAAGGCCTGTGTTGGGGCCGCTAAAGAAACTGGGCTCAGGACAATCCCTGGTTCTATTGAATTGGGGCGAGAAAGGGACAAAGGGCTGTGAAGCCCTGCTCTCATTAATGCCAACCCCTGACACCTCCACCTCTAGCAGTCTGAATCAGGGGCTGCAATCCACCCGCTGGGTGCCTAAGGGACTAAGAGAACTTTTTCACACAGAAACAGTGGCACAACTCTGCAGCCTCCTCCCCAAAGGGCTCACTCCCACCAAGCATCTCCCACCTCTGTGAACTGAAAAGCCTGTGGTGGGATGGTTACAGAGGAAAGTACCAAGGTGTCTTATCACTAGAGTCTAGGCAGGAGTTTCATCCACCCAGAAGGGAGACAGACCATATCAGTGAATCACAACTAGTGACACATACTTTCTGTCCCAAAATGTACTGCTTCCCTGTGAATAGGGCCAAAACCTCTCCCCACCATCACCAAACTGGAGACCAAGGAAGTCCCATAGCCACGCTAAAGCAACCAAACAGATAGACTCAAAGGCTGTAGCTATCTCTCCCTCCTCATATGTCAATGGTTGATCCTTGTCACACTGAGAAAAACAGGCAAACACCTACAGGTTTTTCACTGACGGGGAACATTAATGCTTAGTTCCTTCCACCTCTGCAGACACACACCTGTGAAGTCTGGTTTCTGATACACTCACCTGCTCCCAGGGCTACCATCTGACCATAATAACAAAAGTCCCTCCTCTTCAATTCCCCTTTAAAAAAAAAAAAAAAAACTCATTGCTGTCAAGTCACATCTGACCCATAGCAACCCCTCCTTGGGTTTCTGAGGTGGTATCATTATGGAAGTAGATTGCCCATTCTTCCTTCCTAGGAGTGGCTGGTGGGTTTGAACACCCAACCTCCTGGTTAATAGTCAAATGCCTTAGGCATTACGCAACCAGGGCTCCTTCAATTCCCCTTACTTCCTCCTTATTTTTCTCCATCTCTCCCTATTTTCTCCCTTTTTACTTTTTTATTTCTCCCTTCTCCTCTTTGTCTTCTGAAATTTTTGCAATTCTTTCAACTCAACAACCCCTCATTTTCTCTTTTTCAATCTTTTATTTTTATTCTGCCATTTTTTCCCCTTTCCCTCACCTTCTTTCCCTTAGGTTTTATTTTATTTATTTATTTTTTTCTCTTTCTCTTCCTCATCCAATAGGAGGAGGATGTTAACTCTCCACTAATCAGCTATTTCTACTACACAGACCACCTCAACCAAAGAATGAGACAAACTAACCTCATTCATGAAAGTGGACTTTCAGCTGTCCAAAGGGTGCAGCCATTTTGAATGATTACAAGCGCAGCCGTTTTTGATATTTAAAGACATAGCATTCTCATTCAGATTCCAGGGACTAAGAATAGGCTCCACTTGGAAAGGACAGCACAGACAAACAGGAGGCTGATGACTGGAAATGAGATAGGTGGTGAGTCCATAAGTGCTGCCAACTAGCAAATAGAGGAGCACAGGGCCTTCCTTACTGAGATAACATCCAAACAAAGCAAAGAAAATGAAAACCTTGGGCGAATCCCTCCAGCATACAATCACCAATTAAATACATACACAAAAATGTCACAATGTCTCAAGGACAACAGAACATCACAGATTATACAAGCAAGCAAGATAAAGCAGTAGAAACAAGGGACAAGGATACTGACCCAGCACACATCCCTGAGGAAGAAACAGCACTGTTGTTGTTGTTGTTTGCCATCGAATCGGCCCCAACTCATAGCGACCCCTCCTTGGGTTTCTGAGGCAGTATCACTATGGAAGTAGGATTGCCCAACCTTACTTCCGAGCAGTGGCTGGTGGGTTTGAACCGCCAGCCTTCTGGTTAGCAGTCAAGTGCCTTAGCCACTATGCTACCAGAGCTCCTAAATAGCACTAGAACTCCCTAATAAGAAATTCAAAAGAATTATATTTAGGTACATTCAACAGATTGAGACCCAGATCAAGGAAAACACTGATAAAATTGAGGAAAACAAAGTGAAAACCCTAGAACAATTTTGGAAGGCAATGCAATAACAAAATGACAAAATAAATGAAAAATTACAAATGATTCAAAATCTACAGATCGAAATCCAGGAGATTAATAATAAATTTTCAGAAATAGGTAACACATTGAAAGGGCAAAGGAATCAATGGAAGACAGAATTAATGAGATTGAAGACAAATACCTGAATACTTCTTTGGAAAGGGAACGATCAGAAAAATAGACCAAAACAAAACGAAGAAACCCTAAGGTTCACGTGGGATACTATCAAAAGGAATAACCTATGTGTAATCGGAATTCCAGAACAGAAAGAGACAAATAAAACCACAAAGAAAATTGTCAAAGATTTGTTGGAAGAGAATTTCCCTGATACGATGAAAGATGAGAACACATCCATTCAAGAAGTCCAATGAACCCCAAATACGATAAACCCCCCAAAAAAAAATCATCAAGACATATCATTATCAAAATCACCAAAACCAAAAATGAAGAAAGAATCTTGAAAGCAGCATAAGAAAAACAAAACATTACTTACAAAGGGCAACCAATAAGACTAAGCTCTGATTTCTTGGCAGAAATCATGCAGTTGAGAAGGCAATGGGAAGGTATATATAAAATAGTGAAGGAAAAAAATTCCAACCAAGAATTGTGTACCCAGCAAAATTGTCCCTCAAATATGATGGTGAAATTAGGACATTTCCAGATAAACAGAAATTAAGGGAATTTGTTAAAACCAGACCAAGCTTACAAGAGATGCTAAGGGGAGTCTTTTGGACAGAGAACCAACAACAGCAAACAACAACTGATCATTAATACACATGATGACGTAACCCAGAAACCAACCCAGTTATGGGAGTATCCAAAGTAAATAGGCTTACAAGATTGTAAATAGGGAACCAGAGTTATCAATTAGCATATGAGGACAACTACAAACTAAAAAGAGGGAAAAACTTGCATAGCTACAGAACTTACAAATGGTGAGGAAATCAAGACAATTGCAAGATAAAAAGGACTGTTCTAACCTTGGAAAGAAAATTATAAATCACAAGGTAACCTCAAAGAAAAATGATAAATCTTCACATCAAAATAAAAAAGAGGACAAGCACAAATATTTAGCAAATATTATAACAATAACAATGAAGGAAGTGATAACATAATTCATAAACAAAAGGACCTCAGCACAGAAACTTATACAGAACAAAGAAATCAGCCACACCACAAAAAAAACACAAAATAAACTGAAACCAAGAGAGTCATACTTGTCAATAATTATACTGAATGTCAATGGTTTAAATGCACCACTCAAGAGATAGAGAGTTTCAGACTGGATAAGAAAACATAATCCATCAATATGCTACCTACACGATCAGACCAAGAAAAAAAATAGACTAAAAATCAAAGGTTAGAAAAAGATATATCAAGCAAATGGCAACCATAAAAGAGCAGAAGTCGCAATATTATTTTCTGATAAAATTGCCTTTAAGACAAAAATCACCACAAGAAACAAGGAAGGACATTATAAAATGATTAAAGGATTGATTGAATAAGAGGACATAACAATAATAAGTATCTCGGAAGCAAGGTTGGGTAATCTACTTCTGTAGTGATACTGCCTTAGAAACCCAAGGAGGGGTTGCTATGAGTTGGGTCCAACTCCACAGCACATAACAACAACAACAATGTACCCAATAAGAGCTCTAGTAGCATAGTGCCTAAGGCACTTGACTGCTAACCAGAAGGCTGGCAGTTCAAACCCACCAGCCACTCCTCGGAAGTACTTGGGAAACATGAAAGCAGCAATAATGTAGAAAAGGGAAAGAAAACTTAGTAACAAAATGAACTTTGCACAGAAAAATACTTGTAACCAAGGAACCATCAGCACCACAACAAAAAACACAAAAAAATAACAATAGTAAACTTATACCTATTATTAATAACACTAAATGCTAATGGATAAATGCACCAGTCAAGAGAAAAGAGAATGAGATTGGATTAAAAAAAAAATAAGACTCATCAATAAACTGCCTACAAGAGACTCACCATGGACACAAACATAAAAAATAAATTAAAACTCAAGGGATGGAGAAAATGTATCAAGCTAATAGCAACCAAAAAAAGCAGAAGTGGTAATATTGAATTCTGATAAAATAGACTTCAAGCCAAACTCCAGCATAAGTAACAAGGAAGGGCATTATATAATGATAAAATGTCAATATACCAAGAGGACATAACAAAAAAAATTAAAAATCTATGCATTCAAAGAAAAACCTCCAAAATACATAAAGCAAACATTAACTGAATTGAAAAGAGAACTATACAATATTACAGTAGTAGTAGGAGACTTTAACACACCACTTTCAATGAAGGACAGAACAACTAGAAAAAAACTCAACAAAGATACAATACAATCAACCAACTTGACCTCATAGACATGTACAGAGCACACCACCCAAAGACAACAACTATATATATATATATAGTTGTTGTTGTTGTTGTTATGTGCGATTGAGTCAGATTCGACTCATAGCAACCCCTCCTTGGGTTTCTGAGGCTGTATCACTATGGAAGTAGATTGCCCAACCTTTCTTCTGAGGAGTGGCTGGTGGGTTTGAACTGCCAGCCTTCTGGTTAGCAGTCAAGTGTTTTAGGCACTATGCTACCAGAGCGTATATATATATATATATATACACATACACATATACACACACACACACACACATATATATAATTATGGGTTATATATATATATATATATATATATATACTTTCTTTTCCAGTGCATATGAATCATTCTTTAAAATAGACCATGTGTTAGGCCACAAAACAAGCCTTCATAAATTTAAAAACATCACAGTTCTACAAAATATCTTCTCAAATCACAGTGCTATAAAATTAGAAATCAACAATAGGAAGACCAGAGGGGGGCGGGAATCAAATATGTGGAAGCTAAATAACACTCTGCTCAATAACAACTGGGTAACAGAAGGAATAAAGTGTGGAATAGAACAAAAATTCCTAGAAACAAATGGCAATGAAAACACAACATACCCAAACCTCTGGGAAAGCAAAAGCAGTACTCACAGGTCAATTTATAGCAATTAACGTACACATCAAAAAAAAAAAAAAAATCAAACTCAACACTTTCACTCAACAGCTCCAAAAATTAAAAAAAGAGCAACAATCAAAGTCAACATCTTAACTTACTTAAGAAGTAGAAAAAGTGTAGCAACAACAACAACAAAAGCCTTCAATCTCCAGAAGAAAGGAAGTACTAAAAATCAGAGGAGAGATAAATGAAACAGAGAAACAACAGAGAAAATTAATAAGACTAGAATTTGGTTCTTCAAAAAGATTAACAAAATGGACAAACCACTGGCAAATTTAACTAAGGAAAAGAGAGAAGATGCAAATAACATGAATAATAAATTAAATGAGAAACATCACAACAGAACCAATTGAAATAAAAAGGATAATAACAGACTACCATGAAGAACTGTACTCCAACAAAATCAAAAACATAGAAGAAATGGACAAATTCTTAAAAACACAAGACCTACCTAAACTATAAACTGGCACTGAAGTAAAAATTTGAACAAACCCATAACAAAGGAAGAAACTAAGCAGGTCATTTAAAAAAAAAAAAAAAAAAAAAAAACTCCCCACAAAAATATGTCCTGAAATCAGACTGGTAGACCATGCAATCCTCAACCTAGAGGACCATGAGACCAGAAGAACTAGATGATATCCAGCTACAACTGTCAACCTCTCGAAGAGGGATCAGTGTAGGAGATCCTGGATAGAGTGGGAGAACAATGTGGAACAAAACTGAAAATCATTAAAAAAAAAAAAAAAAAAGTCCAGGTTTGCTGGTCTGATGGAGCCTGGTGAGATCACTAAGACTATGGCCCCTAGCCACCTTTCAGGCCTGGAGTTGAACTCACTCTTGTGACTTCCAGCCAAACAACAGACAGGCATATGAGGTGAACATTTGCATCAGGTGGATATACTCCTTGGAGCAATAAATCTCAGAAGAACAGAGGGGCAGTGTTTGCACAGGGAGACAGCTCAGGGGTAGGAGTGCATGGGAGGGAAGGACACAGGGAAGAAGTGACTACGGTGGAGAGGAATGAGAGAAGAGCTTCTACATTGTGGGGAATTGCAGTCAATGTCATGAGATAAAATGTGTATGAACTGCTGTATGGAAAATGGATTTGCTCAGTAAACTTTTACCCAAATCACAATTAAAAAAAAAAAAAAAAAGTGTCCTGGCCCAGATGCCTTCACTGGAGAATTTTATCAACCATCTGGGAAGAAATGACACTTACTCTACTCAAGTTGTTTCAGAAAAGGATGGCATACTCCCAAATTCATTCTATAAAGCAAGCATAATGGCAATACCAAAACTAACCAAAGACATCACTCAAAAGAAAAACTATAGACCAATGTCCCTCATGGATGTAGACACAAAATTATTCAACAAAATCCTTGCCAATAGAATCCAACACTATATAATAATAATAATATACTATAACCAAGTGGAATTCACACCAAGTATGAAAGGATGGTTCAACATTAGTAAGACAATGAACTTAATCCACCACTAAATAAACCAAAATAAAAGAACCATGATCATGTCAATCAATGCAGAAAAGATATTTGATAAAATCCAGCACCAATTTCTGACAAAATCTTTCAGCAAAATAGGAGTAGAAGGGAAATTCCTCAACATAATAAAGGGTATACATGCAAAACCAACAGCCCACATTATTCTCAATGGAGAGAGACTCAAAGCTTTTCCCTTGTGAATGGGAACCAGGCAAGGATGCCCTGTGTTACCACTTCTATTCAACATTGTATTGGAAGTCCTAGTCAGGGCAGTAAGGAAAGAAAGACATAAAAAGCATCTAAACTGGCAAAATAAATAAATAAATCTATCTCTATTTGCAGATAACGTGGTCCTATACATAGAAAACGTGAGAAACTCAGCAAGAAAATTACTTGAACTAATTGGAGGTTTCAGCATAATGGCAGGATACAAGATCAACGTATAATCATCAGTTGGATTCTTCTACACCAACAAAGAAATCTCTGAAAAGGAAGTAAGGAAGATAACACCATTTACAATAGCTACTAAGAAGATAAAATACTTAGGAATAAATCTTACCAGGGACACAAAAGACCTATACAAAGAAAACTACAAAACACTACTATAAGAAATGTATAAAAATGGAAGAATATCCCATGCTCTTGGATAGGAGGACTGAACATTGTGAAAATGTCAATACTACCCAAAAAAATCAATAGATTCAATGAAATCTCAATCCAAATTCCACCAACATTCTTTAAGGACATGGGAAAATCAATCACTAATTTTATGTGGAAAGGAAAGAGAGCGTGGATAAGCAAAGCACTATTGAAGAAGAACAAAGTAGGAGGTCTCACATGCCCCAATCTCAAAACCTGCGATACAGCCACAGTAGTCAAACAGCTGGTATTGGTACAACAATAGACACATAGGCCAGTGGAACAGAATTGACAGTCCAGAAATAGATCCATCCACCTACGGACAGCTGATCTTTGACAAAGAGCTGAAATCCATTCAATGGGAAAAAGATAGTCTTTTCAACAAATAGTGCTGACAAAATTAAATATCCATTTTCAGAAAAATGAAACAAGATCCATACCACACAACATGCAAAAAATAAATTCAAGATAGATCAAAGACCTAAATGTAAAACCAAAAACAATAAAGTTCATCAAAGATAAAATAGGGCCAAGTTTAAGGGCCCTAATTTGTTATATAAATAGACTATCAAGCATAATCCAAAATACACAGACAGCAGAAGAGTAATTAGATGACTGGGATCTTCTAAAACTTAAATTGTTATGTGCATCAAAAGACTTCTCCAAAAGAGTAAAAAGAGAATCTACCGATTGGGAAAAAATATTTGGCAATGATATATCTTGACAAGGGACTTATCTCTAAAATTTATAGAAAACTTCAACACCTCAACTTCAAAACACACAAACAATCCAATTCAAAAATGAGGAAAGGATACCAACAGACACTTCACCAAAGAAGGTATTCAGGCAGCCAACAAACACATGAACAAATGCTTGTGGTTATTAGCCAGTAGAGAGATGCAAAACAAAACATCAATGAGATATCATCTCACTCTAGCAATAATAGCAAAGTCCAACAGGACAGAAAACAACACATGCTGGTGAGAATGTGGAGAGATTGGAACTCTCATAAACTGCTGGTGAGATTGTAAAATAGTACAATCACTGTGGAAAACGTTACAACACATCCTAAAAAAAATTAGAAAGAGAAACCATTTGATCCAGCAATCTCATTACTAGGAATATATCCTAAAGAAGTGAGACCTGGGAAAAGAATAGATTTACGTATACCCATGTTCGTAGCAGTGCTCTTTATAATATCAAAGTGCCCATCAGCATATGAATGGATAACCCAACTATGGTACAGACACACAATGGAATACTATGCAATGCTAAAGATTAATGAAGAATCAGTTAATCACCTCATAATGTGGATGAACTTGGAGGACATGATCCTAAGTGAAATAAATCAATCACAGAAGGACAAATATCGTATGAGTCCATTATTGTAAAAAGTCATGGAAAGGTTTACACAGGGAAGGAAATTTTCTTTGTTGATTACCAGGCATGATAGGGGTGGGGGAAGGGGAGAAAAATAGATGAATATTTAAGAGATAGGTTTTATGGGTGAAGAGATTTTAAAATTAAGTAAATAAAAAGAAATAAGATTAGCCATTAGTTGATAGTTTTTGAAGCTAAGTTATGGACACATGGGGGTTCATTGTACTTGTTTTTGTTTCTGTTTGAAAAAAAAGAAATAGTAGTCAAGGCCGAGTGGACCCAAGGCATGCACGTCCTCCAGAAAAGTAGCAAATCACAAACTTTCTAGGATGACCAAAATTTGCTGGGAAAGTTTAGGAGTCATAACCATAAGGGAAATCGCAAAAACTTAGCCATTGCTTATATTTCACACTGTTCAAAGCACAAAGTATCCTCAGAAAATATCTCTGTAACTAACCTTCAAATGGCTTAGGCACCATGCTACCAGAGCTCCTTAATTCCAATATATAAAAACCAAAAAAATGAAACCCACTTCCATTGAATCGATTCTGACTCATAGCGACCCCCACTGGGTTTAAATCTTTATGAGAATGTAAATCTTTATGGAAGTAGATTGCCCCACCTTCTTTCTGTGGAGTGGCTGCTGGGTTTGAACCATCAACCTTCTGGTTAGCAGTCAAATGCTTTAGACACTGGGCCACGAGAGCTCCTGAGTTTTAATATATAGAGTATGCTAAAGCCATGGGGAAAAGAAGGGGCCTCCAGGGAACACTTCTACACCTGCAGCTTCCTTCAGCCCTCTAGGTATCATTAACACATGGAAACTTCCCTAGAGTGAGGCCCCTTGGCCTTCTCTTCCATTCTGACTTATCCACTCTGTGCTCTATCTCATGACTTCAAGGGATATTTACTTTGAGGGATCAGGGATTCTTTATTCACAAAGATCAGAGGCTTAGAGATCTTCACAAACTGTGTTTTTTTGTTTTGTTTTGTTTTTTAAGGCACAGTCTATTTTCTTGCTGCCCTTATCTCCACCTATCAAAAATCTAGCCTTCCCTCAAACCTAGCTCAAAACTACCTCCTCCAAGTAGCCTTCTCAGATCTTCCTAGAAGATATCTCCCCTTCTTGGACTTTTTCTTTCTCCTTTGGTATTTTCATCACCATCTCTTTGTGCATTGTATGAAAACCAAGCTTATGTATGATTAATTTCTGTTTCATTCATAGGACTTATCACTGGAGCTGCAGAAGGAAGGAGTATATTAAATGGCTGAAAATAAAACACCTACATTATGTACGTCCTCTTGATATCATTCCATGTCTCTGTTCATATCCCCTGCTCTCTGCAGATGCCCCAGTCTTCAGCTGAGAATATTGGCTGCTGATGGTTCACTAGGAATTGCCCTTCACAGCAGTCTCCCCAAGGCACCTTACTGGTTGATTTAAGGATCCAAAGGTCTGCCCTCTTTGCCTGATTTGGACAACTCCAAAAGACTATCTCCATTTCAGAGCTCCCCCATAGAATTGGCTGAAGTCTCAGTTGTGTTTCACTTTCTATCCAATCCATTCTCATCTCCCCATAGGGATATCTCTTGAGATCACTTCCTTGTAAATTCTGCATGCAACTCTCCATGTCAGAATCTGTTTCCAAGAACCCAATCGAAGACACCCTTACATCCTACATGAGATATCACACAGCTACACACTTGGTGCATTTTGTATTCCTTAACAAGTCCCAACAAGTGTGCATGAACCCAAGGGACTGCTGATGTAAGATAGGAACTCAAACACTCCAAGGGAGGGAGCCACAAGAATAAAAATTTCCCCAGGGGCTTAGGAACTAAGAGGACCTCTGATTTCAGACCCTAAACACTCCTTTCATTGACACAAGATGGAGAATGAGGAGAAGATTTAAAACTATCCATCATGTCATCCTTAGCTGGCACTACATGGAGGGAAATGGGTAAAAGGAAAAATTGGGAGAATAAAATACAGGAGAAGAAAGTAAAGGAGCATGGAAAAGTGGTAGGGAAGAAAGAGAAGAGAGAAAGAAAAAAGAATCCTAAAAGACTAAGGAAGAGAGACAAAGGAGATACAAAACAAAGAAACAGAGTTGGAGAAGGTCTTAATTATCTTAGTTTGTCTTAGTTAACAGAAACACCACAAGTGGGTGGCTTTGTCAAACAGAAATATATTTTTCTCATAGAGGCTACAAGTCTGTATTCAGGACACAGGGTCTAGGGGAAGGCTTTCTCTTTCTTTCCTCCCTGGGAAAAGTACTTGTGTCTTCTTCAGCTTCTATTCCTCAGCTCTTTGGTGTTCTTCATGTGGCAATGGCATCTACTTTGCCCCATCTATGTTTGTTTTTTCTGTGCCTGATCAACATGCACTTTTTAGATCTCAAAAACTGATTGGTTTAAGATACATCCTACCCTACACTAACAATGCCTCATTAACATGACAAATAAACCCCATCCCGAATAAAATTGTAACCACAGGTATAGGGGTTAGAATTTACAACACATATTTTGGGGATACACAATTCAATTTATAACACTCTGGAGTGAATTGTCTCCCCCCCCAAAAAAAAAATATGTTGAAGTTCTAACCCTTGTTCTTGTTGTTGTTGTTGTGAGGTGCTGTGGAGTCATCTCTGACTCATAGTGACCCTATGCACAGCAGAACAAAACACAGCCCAGTCCTGCACCAACTCCATAATTCTTGCTATACTTGAGCCCATCACTGCTGCCATCCATGTCAATTCACCTCGATGAGGGCCTTACCCTCTTTCATCAACCCTCCACCTTACCAAGAATGACATCCTTTTCCAGGAAATGGTCCCTTCTAACAATATGGCCAATGTAGGTGAGACGAAATCTGGCCATTCTCACCTCCAAGGAAAATTCTGGCTGCACTTCCTCCAGGACAGACCTGTTAGTTCTTTTAGCAGTCCACAGTACTTTCAGCATTCTTTGCCAACATCACAGCTCAAAAGCATCAATTCTTCTTTGGTCTTCCTTATTCATTGTCCAGCTCTCACATGCATATGAGGTGATTAAAAATACCATGGCTTGTGTCAGGCACACCTTAGTCCTCAAAGAGACTTCTTTGCTCTTCAGCACTTGAAAGAGGTCCTTTGCAGCCAATTTGCCCAGTGCTATACGTTGTCTGATGTCTTGACTGCTGCTTCTATTGGTGTCAATTGTAGAACCAAGCAACGTGAAGTCTTTGACAATTTCAATCTTTTCTCCATTTATCGTGATGCTGCTTATAGGTCCAATTGTGAGAGCTTTTGTTTTCTTTATATTGAGGTGCAATCCCTACAGTAGACTATAGTCTTCAATCTCCGTCAGTAAGTGCTTCAAGTTATCCTCACATTCAGCAAGCAAAGTTGTGTTGTCACCATATCGCGGATTATTAATGATGCTTCCTCCAATCCTGATGCCACATTCTTCTTCATCCAGCTTCTTGGATTATTTGCTCAGCATATAGATTGAAAAAGTATGATGGCAGGATACAACCCTGACACACTCCCTTCTTGATTTTAAACCATGTGGTATTCCCTTTTTCTGTTCAAACAACAGCCTCCTGGTCTATGTACAGATTCCTCATGAGTATTATTAAGTGTTCTGGAATTCCCATTCTTCTCAATGTTATCCACAATTTGTTATG